>NC_043762.1:15016749-15134249 GCF_902148845.1 Salarias fasciatus
AATTCTACAGGCGTCTTTCCAGTTAGGCCTGATTTATACAACATCATATACAACACCTACGTTAACATTCACACATGTGATGAAAACAAATGTGAATGAAGACAAGATAAAATGGACTGTTGTCGACGTCAAACAAGATTGAAGACAGCTCCACATCAAAAACACTATGTTAAAAAAAAAAGAAAGAAAATATTAGTATTTCAAAAAAAAAAAAACACCCTAAAGAAAAATTAAATAAAATGGCATTCAAACTATTGAGAAATACCAACGAAATTCTATAAGCGTCTTTCCAGTTAGGCGTGATTTATACAACATACACTGTAAAAACACAACTAAACAATCGGCAAGGCGAGGGACCTCAAACCTTCAACACTATGCTCAAAAGTAAGTCACACCAGGACCGAAAAACATGGAAAAAAATGTACTAGAAAAAGAGATAACATAACTTACAATGATGCCATCACATCAATCCTACAGCTAAAAAAAAAACTTTAAACTGACATTTTCCGAGGAAAATTAAGCAAAATGAAAAGTCCAATGATTGCAGGAAAAAAAAAAAACCCAAAAAACCCCTATGACCTCAGACACCTGAAAGTTTGCTTGAAGCATTGTAGCAAAGGTTTAAACTGTTGCTACAATGCGCCAAAGCCAGAGGTTCTAGCGGTGCAAAACAAAGGACAAGAAGAACAAACAAAAAAACCTAAAACAAACGAAAAACATTGTGACAGATACTCAACTGTCCACGAACGGAACAGAGGATTTTCTGTCTGGGTTTTCTCCCATATCTAGATGGCCGTCAATGGCTCCCCTGAACCTCAAGCCTTTGACGAATCTTTTTTTTAAGCTTTCGTCAGGACGACCAGACGCCCACTTCCCCAGCCCAGTGGATTCACTGTCTGGAGAGTACCAGTTTAGTCGCCGGTAACTCGACCCTGAAGCAGGTAGTACTGGATTACAGGTTAACCAGTAGCAGATTTAACAACCTGACCTGACTAACCTAAAACACACAAAAAACATTGTGACAGGTACTCAACTGTCCACGAACGGAACAGAGGATTTTCTGTCTGGGTTTTCTCCCATATCTAGATGGCTGTCAACGGCTCCCCTGAACCTCAAGCCTTTGACAAATCTTTTTTTTAAGCTTTCGTCAGGACGACCAGACGCCCACTTCCCCAGCCCAGTGGATTCACTGTCTGGAGAGTACCAGTTTAGTCGCCGGTAACTCGACCCTGAAGCAGGTAGTACTGGATTACAGGTTAACCAGTAGCAGATTTAACAACCTGACCTGACTAACCTAAAACACACAAAAAACATTGTGACAGGTACTCAACTGTCCACGAACGGAACAGAGGATTTTCTGTCTGGGTTTTCTCCCATATCTAGATGGCTGTCAACGGCTCCCCTGAACCTCAAGCCTTTGACAAATCTTTTTTTTAAGCTTTCGTCAGGACGACCAGACGCCCACTTCCCCAGCCCAGTGGATTCACTGTCTGGAGAGTACCAGTTTAGTCGCCGGTAACTCGACCCTGAAGCAGGTAGTACTGGATTACAGGTTAACCAGTAGCAGATTTAACAACCTGACCTGACTAACCTAAAACACACAAAAAACATTGTGACAGGTACTCAACTGTCCACGAACGGAACAGAGGATTTTCTGTCTGGGTTTTCTCCCATATCTAGATGGCTGTCAATGGCTCCCCTGAACCTCAAACCTTTGACGAATCTTTTTTTTAAGCTTTCGTCAGGACGACCAGACGCCCACTTCCCCAGCCCAGTGGATTCACTGTCTGGAGAGTACCAGTTTAGTCGCCGGTAACTCGACCCTGAAGCAGGTAGTACTGGATTACAGGTTAACCAGTAGCAGATTTAACAACCTGACCTGACTAACCTAAAACACACAAAAAACATTGTGACAGGTACTCAACTGTCCACGAACGGAACAGAGGATTTTCTGTCTGGGTTTTCTCCCATATCTAGATGGCTGTCAAAGGCTCCCCTGAACCTCAAGCCTTTGACGAATCTTTTTTTTAAGCTGTCGTCAGGACGACCAGACGCCCACTTCCCCAGCCCAGTGGATTCACTGTCTGGAGAGTACCAGTTTAGTCGCCGGTAACTCGACCCTGAAGCAGGTAGTACTGGATTACAGGTTAACCAGTAGCAGATTTAACAACCTGACCTGACTAACCTAAAACACACAAAAAACATTGTGACAGGTACTCAACTGTCCACGAACGGAACAGAGGATTTTCTGTCTGGGTTTTCTCCCATATCTAGATGGCTGTCAAAGGCTCCCCTGAACCTCAAGCCTTTGACGAATCTTTTTTTAAGCTGTCGTCAGGACGACCAGACGCCCACTTCCCCAGCCCAGTGGATTCACTGTCTGGAGAGTACCAGTTTAGTCGCCGGTAACTCGACCCTGAAGCAGGTAGTACTGGATTACAGGTTAACCAGTAGCAGATTTAACAACCTGACCTGACTAACCTAAAACACACAAAAAACATTGTGGCAGGTACTCAACTGTCCACGAACGGAACAGAGGATTTTCTGTCTGGGTTTTCTCCCATATCTAGATGGCTGTCAAAGGCTCCCCTGAACCTCAAGCCTTTGACGAATCTTTTTTTTAAGCTTTCGTCAGGACGACCAGACGCCCACTTCCCCAGCCCAGTGGATTCACTGTCTGGAGAGTACCAGTTTAGTCGCCGGTAACTCGACCCTGAAGCAGGTAGTACTGGATTACAGGTTAACCAGTAGCAGATTTAACAACCTGACCTGACTAACCTAAAACATACAAAAAACATTGTGACAGGTACTCAACTGTCCACGAACGGAACAGAGGATTTTCTGTCTGGGTTTTCTCCCATATCTAGATGGCCGTCAATGGCTCCCCTGAACCTCAAGCCTTTGACGAATCTTTTTTTTAAGCTTTCGTCAGGACGACCAGACGCCCACTTCCCCAGCCCAGTGGATTCACTGTCTGGAGAGTACCAGTTTAGTCGCCGGTAACTCGACCCTGAAGCAGGTAGTACTGGATTACAGGTTAACCAGTAGCAGATTTAACAACCTGACCTGACTAACCTAAAACACACAAAAAACATTGTGACAGGTACTCAACTGTCCACGAACGGAACAGAGGATTTTCTGTCTGGGTTTTCTCCCATATCTAGATGGCTGTCAATGGCTCCCCTGAACCTCAAGCCTTTGACGAATCTTTTTTTTAAGCTGTCGTCAGGACGACCAGACGCCCACTTCCCCAGCCCAGTGGATTCACTGTCTGGAGAGTACCAGTTTAGTCGCCGGTAACTCGACCCTGAAGCAGGTAGTACTGGATTACAGGTTAACCAGTAGCAGATTTAACAACCTGACCTGACTAACCTAAAACACACAAAAAACATTGTGACAGGTACTCAACTGTCCACGAACGGAACAGAGGATTTTCTGTCTGGGTTTTCTCCCATATCTAGATGGCTGTCAAAGGCTCCCCTGAACCTCAAGCCTTTGACGAATCTTTTTTTTAAGCTTTCGTCAGGACGACCAGACGCCCACTTCCCCAGCCCAGTGGATTCACTGTCTGGAGAGTACCAGTTTAGTCGCCGGTAACTCGACCCTGAAGCAGGTAGTACTGGATTACAGGTTAACCAGTAGCAGATTTAACAACCTGACCTGACTAACCTAAAACATACAAAAAACATTGTGACAGGTACTCAACTGTCCACGAACGGAACAGAGGATTTTCTGTCTGGGTTTTCTCCCATATCTAGATGGCCGTCAATGGCTCCCCTGAACCTCAAGCCTTTGACGAATCTTTTTTTTAAGCTTTCGTCAGGACGACCAGACGCCCACTTCCCCAGCCCAGTGGATTCACTGTCTGGAGAGTACCAGTTTAGTCGCCGGTAACTCGACCCTGAAGCAGGTAGTACTGGATTACAGGTTAACCAGTAGCAGGTTTAACAACCTGACCTGACTAACCTAAAACACACAAAAAACATTGTGACAGGTACTCAACTGTCCACGAACGGAACAGAGGATTTTCTGTCTGGGTTTTCTCCCATATCTAGATGGCCGTCAATGGCTCCCCTGAACCTCAAGCCTTTGACGAATCTTTTTTTTAAGCTTTCGTCAGGACGACCAGACGCCCACTTCCCCAGCCCAGTGGATTCACTGTCTGGAGAGTACCAGTTTAGTCGCCGGTAACTCGACCCTGAAGCAGGTAGTACTGGATTACAGGTTAACCAGTAGCAGATTTAACAACCTGACATGACTAACCTAAAACACACAAAAAACATTGTGACAGGTACTCAACTGTCCACGAACGGAACAGAGGATTTTCTGTCTGGGTTTTCTCCCATATCTAGATGGCTGTCAAAGGCTCCCCTGAACCTCAAGCCTTTGACGAATCTTTTTTTTAAGCTGTCGTCAGGACGACCAGACGCCCACTTCCCCAGCCCAGTGGATTCACTGTCTGGAGAGTACCAGTTTAGTCGCCGGTAACTCGACCCTGAAGCAGGTAGTACTGGATTACAGGTTAACCAGTAGCAGATTTAACAACCTGACCTGACTAACCTAAAACACACAAAAAACATTGTGACAGGTACTCAACTGTCCACGAACGGAACAGAGGATTTTCTGTCTGGGTTTTCTCCCATATCTAGATGGCTGTCAAAGGCTCCCCTGAACCTCAAGCCTTTGACGAATCTTTTTTTTAAGCTTTCGTCAGGACGACCAGATGCCCACTTCCCCAGCCCAGTGGATTCACTGTCTGGAGAGTACCAGTTTAGTCGCCGGTAACTCGACCCTGAAGCAGGTAGTACTGGATTACAGGTTAACCAGTAGCAGATTTAACAACCTGACCTGACTAACCTAAAACATACAAAAAACATTGTGACAGGTACTCAACTGTCCACGAACGGAACAGAGGATTTTCTGTCTGGGTTTTCTCCCATATCTAGATGGCTGTCAAAGGCTCCCCTGAACCTCAAGCCTTTGACGAATCTTTTTTTTAAGCTTTCGTCAGGACGACCAGACGCCCACTTCCCCAGCCCAGTGGATTCACTGTCTGGAGAGTACCAGTTTAGTCGCCGGTAACTCGACCCTGAAGCAGGTAGTACTGGATTACAGGTTAACCAGTAGCAGGTTTAACAACCTGACCTGACTAACCTAAAACACACAAAAAACATTGTGACAGGTACTCAACTGTCCACGAACGGAACAGAGGATTTTCTGTCTGGGTTTTCTCCCATATCTAGATGGCCGTCAATGGCTCCCCTGAACCTCAAGCCTTTGACGAATCTTTTTTTTAAGCTTTCGTCAGGACGACCAGACGCCCACTTCCCCAGCCCAGTGGATTCACTGTCTGGAGAGTACCAGTTTAGTCGCCGGTAACTCGACCCTGAAGCAGGTAGTACTGGATTACAGGTTAACCAGTAGCAGATTTAACAACCTGACATGACTAACCTAAAACACACAAAAAACATTGTGACAGGTACTCAACTGTCCACGAACGGAACAGAGGATTTTCTGTCTGGGTTTTCTCCCATATCTAGATGGCTGTCAAAGGCTCCCCTGAACCTCAAGCCTTTGACGAATCTTTTTTTTAAGCTGTCGTCAGGACGACCAGACGCCCACTTCCCCAGCCCAGTGGATTCACTGTCTGGAGAGTACCAGTTTAGTCGCCGGTAACTCGACCCTGAAGCAGGTAGTACTGGATTACAGGTTAACCAGTAGCAGATTTAACAACCTGACCTGACTAACCTAAAACACACAAAAAACATTGTGACAGGTACTCAACTGTCCACGAACGGAACAGAGGATTTTCTGTCTGGGTTTTCTCCCATATCTAGATGGCTGTCAAAGGCTCCCCTGAACCTCAAGCCTTTGACGAATCTTTTTTTTAAGCTTTCGTCAGGACGACCAGATGCCCACTTCCCCAGCCCAGTGGATTCACTGTCTGGAGAGTACCAGTTTAGTCGCCGGTAACTCGACCCTGAAGCAGGTAGTACTGGATTACAGGTTAACCAGTAGCAGATTTAACAACCTGACCTGACTAACCTAAAACATACAAAAAACATTGTGACAGGTACTCAACTGTCCACGAACGGAACAGAGGATTTTCTGTCTGGGTTTTCTCCCATATCTAGATGGCCGTCAATGGCTCCCCTGAACCTCAAGCCTTTGACGAATCTTTTTTTTAAGCTTTCGTCAGGACGACCAGACGCCCACTTCCCCAGCCCAGTGGATTCACTGTCTGGAGAGTACCAGTTTAGTCGCCGGTAACTCGACCCTGAAGCAGGTAGTACTGGATTACAGGTTAACCAGTAGCAGGTTTAACAACCTGACCTGACTAACCTAAAACACACAAAAAACATTGTGACAGGTACTCAACTGTCCACGAACGGAACAGAGGATTTTCTGTCTGGGTTTTCTCCCATATCTAGATGGCCGTCAATGGCTCCCCTGAACCTCAAGCCTTTGACGAATCTTTTTTTTAAGCTTTCGTCAGGACGACCAGACGCCCACTTCCCCAGCCCAGTGGATTCACTGTCTGGAGAGTACCAGTTTAGTCGCCGGTAACTCGACCCTGAAGCAGGTAGTACTGGATTACAGGTTAACCAGTAGCAGATTTAACAACCTGACCTGACTAACCTAAAACACACAAAAAACATTGTGACAGGTACTCAACTGTCCACGAACGGAACAGAGGATTTTCTGTCTGGGTTTTCTCCCATATCTAGATGGCTGTCAAAGGCTCCCCTGAACCTCAAGCCTTTGACGAATCTTTTTTTTAAGCTTTCGTCAGGACGACCAGACGCCCACTTCCCCAGCCCAGAGGATTCACTGTCTGGAGAGTACCAGTTTAGTCGCCGGTAACTCGACCCTGAAGCAGGTAGTACTGGATTACAGGTTAACCAGTAGCCGATTTAACAACCTGACCTGACTAACCTAAAACACACAAAAAACATTGTGACAGGTACTCAACTGTCCACGAACGGAACAGAGGATTTTCTGTCTGGGTTTTCTCCCATATCTAGATGGCTGTCAATGGCTCCCCTGAACCTCAAACCTTTGACGAATCTTTTTTTTAAGCTTTCGTCAGGACGACCAGACGCCCACTTCCCCAGCCCAGTGGATTCACTGTCTGGAGAGTACCAGTTTAGTCGCCGGTAACTCGACCCTGAAGCAGGTAGTACTGGATTACAGGTTAACCAGTAGCAGATTTAACAACCTGACCTGACTAACCTAAAACACACAAAAAACATTGTGACAGGTACTCAACTGTCCACGAACGGAACAGAGGATTTTCTGTCTGGGTTTTCTCCCATATCTAGATGGCTGTCAAAGGCTCCCCTGAACCTCAAGCCTTTGACGAATCTTTTTTTTAAGCTGTCGTCAGGACGACCAGACGCCCACTTCCCCAGCCCAGTGGATTCACTGTCTGGAGAGTACCAGTTTAGTCGCCGGTAACTCGACCCTGAAGCAGGTAGTACTGGATTACAGGTTAACCAGTAGCAGATTTAACAACCTGACCTGACTAACCTAAAACACACAAAAAACATTGTGACAGGTACTCAACTGTCCACGAACGGAACAGAGGATTTTCTGTCTGGGTTTTCTCCCATATCTAGATGGCTGTCAAAGGCTCCCCTGAACCTCAAGCCTTTGACGAATCTTTTTTTTAAGCTGTCGTCAGGACGACCAGACGCCCACTTCCCCAGCCCAGTGGATTCACTGTCTGGAGAGTACCAGTTTAGTCGCCGGTAACTCGACCCTGAAGCAGGTAGTACTGGATTACAGGTTAACCAGTAGCAGATTTAACAACCTGACCTGACTAACCTAAAACACACGAAAAACATTGTGACAGGTACTCAACTGTCCACGAACAGAACAGAGGATTTTCTGTCTGGGTTTTCTCCCATATCTAGATGGCTGTCAAAGGCTCCCCTGAACCTCAAGCCTTTGACGAATCTTTTGTTTAAGCTTTCGTCAGGACGACCAGACGCCCATTTCCCCAGCCCAGTGGATTCACTGTCTGGAGAGTACCAGTTTAGTCGCCGGTAACTCGACCCTGAAGCAGGTAGTACTGGATTACAGGTTAACCAGTAGCAGATTTAACAATCTGAACTGACTGCCTGAGGGGGGAAAGAATGCAATGGCAAAAAACAACCATTACATTAAAACAGTTAGCAACATTTGCCACGGAACTCGTATGTTAACATTCAGACATGTAATGAAAACAAATGTGAATGAAGAAAAGAAAAACAAAGTGGAATGTCGTCGACATCAAACAAGATTGAAGACAATTCCACATCAAAAACACTACGTTAAAAAAAAATTAGTATTTAAAAAAATACCCTAAAGAAAAAATTAAATAAAATGACATTCAAACTATTGAGAAATACCAACGAAATTCTATAAGCATCTTCCAGTTAGGCCTGATTTATACAACACATACTGTAAAAACACAACCAAACAATCGGCAAGGCGAGGAACCTCAAACCTTTAACACTATGCTTAAAAGTAAGTCACACCAGGACTGAAAAAAATGGAAAAAATGTACTAGAAAAACAGATAACATAACTTACAGTGATGCCACGACATCAATCGTACAGTTAAAAATAAACTTCAAACTTGTATTTTCCTGGGAAATCTAAGCAAAATGAACAGTCCATTAATTGGGGAAAAAACCAAAACCTGACTCCGCCTCAAACCAGTACCAGAGGAAAGAACATCTGCCTGGCCATTAAGGAAATGTTAATAAAAAGAGGAACAGAGCCAAAACAAGTGGTTTCAGTGACTACAGATAGTCATACAGCTGGCCCTGCCATGATAGGGAGAGAGAAAAGAGCTGTGGTGAGACTGAAGAAAGACAATCCTGAGCTCATTGCTCACCACTGTATGATTCACCAGTCTGTCCTCTGCTCAGCCCTGTCAAATGAGTATGCTGAGGTGAAGAACACAATAATGAAAATGATAAACTTTCTCAGGGCATCCTTGTCCTATCAGCATCGCATGCTTACGGAATTCCTCAGAGAAGCTGAAGCAAATGCTGATGATCTTTTGCTGCACAACAACGTGAGATGGCTCAGTAAAAGCAAGGTGTTGGAGCGGTTTTGGTCCATCAGAAGGGAGGTCGCAGCTTATTTGGCAGAGCTGAAGAGTCAAATGGCAACACAGTTTTATCTCTTTTTAAAAGATGAGAAAAAGATGGATAATGTGGCCTTTTTGGTTGATATCATCTCACATCTCAGTGAACTAAATTTGATGCTTCAGGACAAGGGCAAATCAATTTGAGAACTGATAACAACTGTCTGCTCCTTCCAGAGGAAACAAGGTGTTCAAGGAAGATTTGAAGAAAGACTGTGTCCACTTCTCAGCATTGCAGCAACAAGTTCAGGGACAGAGAGATGTGTCTTCTTTTGTTGACTCTGTTGATAAGCTGATTGTGAACTTCAGCAAACGTTTTGACAGCTTCAGCTTTGTACAGCAGCTGACCATGCTCATTCAGAACCCATTTCTCCTCACAGATGTCAGGGAATTCTCAAAGGAGGCCACACAGTACTTCAAGTGGGCAAATGCTGGGTCTCTTCAGATGGAACTGGTTGATCTCCAGGTGGATGTGGCCCTTAAAGAGCAGTTCAGAGGAAGTGACCCTGCCACTTTCTGGCTCCAAATGGTCTCTGAGACTGGTTTCCCATGTCTCAGGACAGTCGACCTGCACATGCTGACCATGCTTGGGTCAACATACAGCTGTGAGGCAGCTTTCTCAACGATCAACATAATTAAAACCAAATACCGTTCCAGACCCACCAACAAGCACGTCCAAATGTGCTTGAGAATGGCCCTGACACCATTCAGGTGTCGTTTCATAGCGCTGGCAGGGCAAGCTGCAGCTCAGTTCTCCCACTGAGCAGCAGGAGATTTGAGGGAGTGATGAAGACATGAAAAAAATGTAAAAATGTTCAATTGCTTAACCTTTTTCAGATGAAGGTATTGTTAAAGAAGTATAAACACTGATTCAGGTTCTTCAGTTAGAGATGTCAACAAGGAGATGTTTGTCTGACCGCCTCAATCTGAAGTTTTCTCAAAAAGAAAATGACTTACGATTTACATTACATTTTAAAAAAACTCCTGCAGCCAACTCGACGGCAAACTCTGCAGAAAACTGAGAAACTGAAGAGCACCGATCCGAGAGCAGTACAAATAACACGAGCAACTCTTAGAGCAACTCTTAAAACTCAGGGGTTGTTCTATCTTTGATTTTAGTTCATAAAAAATCATTAAAATGAGTACATTTAAAAGCTTTTGTTTATGTAAAGAGTAAAACTCAGAGAAAACTGTTTTATCCTGCACCTTAGTTCATTTGAAAAATGTTAAAATAAGTTCATTTAAAAAAGTGTGTAATTTAGAGTTGTTTGTTTACATCTTGTACTTCAGTTCATTAAAAAAAAACTTAAAGCTCAGAAATTGTTTTATCTTGCACTTAGTTTAATTTAAATAAGTGTAGAACTCAAAGAGTTATTTGTTTTAATTTTCAGACTATTATTTTGGACTTAAACATAGTGGCTGTGCTGCCTTTTTTTACAAATAAGTCATTTTTCAAAAATGATCTGTCATTGCATTTTTTTTTTAATTTTATATATCAAAAGTATTAGTATGAGTATCGGTATTGGTGAGTACTGAAGATGAAGTACTTGTATTTGGTATTGTTCTGAAAATAAGTGGTAGCAAACATCCCTAGTGCAGATGTGTGTTGGTTCATGTTGTTCAAGCATTATTTTTTCACATTCTGCACTTAGTCAGCTATTGATTACATGCAGACACTCTTACAACTACTAGGTTACATCAGCACATATCACACTAATTCAGTTAGACATTATGATGTTCCGGACCTTTGGTTTAACAAATTATCTCTGACCGGACCTCTGTGAATTTTAGTTGCATACCTCTGAAATAGACGATCCTGATTGTCATCCCACACAAGTTGATGATACTGGAGAAAGCTTGTTGGAATCCCTCAATGAAGAGGAGGCTCACTCAACAAGCAGATCATCCATTCAGCCACATCGTAAGAAGAGGAGAACAGGGAAACACTGTTCCAAACAAAAGCACAAGAAGAATTTGGAAGCATGAAGACATTGAGGAGTTCCAGGTACCAAATTCAAGATTGATTGCTCTATAAAAGAGAGTGTGGTCTCTTGAGAGAAAAAGCAATGTCTCTCAAAAGGTTCTACGTGGCAGTCGCCCACAGTTTGAACCAGTTCAATAAGCCTACATCTAACGTTGGTTGATCATCACCAAGCTTATCACCACCAGAGCAGACAGGCTACAGCCCAAGACCATAACGCCAAAAACCACAACCAGATGTGCGTTATGACAACTTGGGGCACTGGCCGCTCCACTGTGACAAGTGAGGGCGCTGCAACCTTTGTCCAAAGGGGATGTCAAGGTGGAAATGTAGCAAATGCAACGTTTTCCTGTGTTTGAATGCAAATCAGGAGTGTGTTGCATTATATCACCAGAAGTAAGGTGGATGAAAGTCATAAAAAAGCATAATGCTGTGGGAACAACCACATAGACGAGGTTTGTTCAAGTGAAAAGGCCTGAAATGTTAAGCTTTCACATGTTTGGGAAATGTTGATTAGTTTTTATAATGTTTTTTTCCCCCCAACTTGCTTTAGTATACCATACTAATGTGACTTTCTTTCTAGAAAACAGCTGTTTTTGAACCAACAGAGGTGGGATGTGTTGACATACTGAAGCATGAAATGTATTATACGTATATGTATAGTTCTGCAGTATTTTGTTGATTGTCATTTGCGCTGTTACATTGACTGTGATCAGATATGGATTGTATATGAAGATAATATGCTTTTGCATTACTGATATTGTCGAATGACATTAGAAATTCCATTTTTCCTTGTTCGGATGTGTATTTGCCTTGGCTGAAATTAAAACCAGCAGTTATTGGTGGCATACTGACAGAAATAAAGCGTATCCAATGCAATAGACATTTTAGACCACAGAGATCACAGAAAAATCCAATTCAGGTATCTTAAATCACTTTTAAACCTAAAACAAAGTCCCTTTATGGCCATTTCAGGGTGTGAAATGGGGTATGTGCTATGTTACCCTATGTTATGTTAGCGTAGCTTAGCCTTACCTCGGTACATGTTGCTGGGAGTTGGAGATTTCTCGCTGTTTGGTCCAGTCGCAACTCTCCGGATATGATTGGAAGATGTCCGTTTTGAGGGCAGGGTTTTGTGAAGGTCGAAAAGCACGGTGAAAAAGCAGAAAGAAGCTGTTAACTTGTGTGTGGTGCAGCAATACTGCCATCTTCTGTCGAAGTCGGGTCCATCTGGAGCTTGTAATGACGCAATATGACGCACAAGAGCCTGGAACAAGGCTAGCCCATTTTGTAGGGGTGCTAATGCTAAAATATTTCACGAATCCCTAAAATTTTTGGCAACACAGAAAAATATATATTGAAATTTTTATTAATAGTATTATTGTGACATATTTCAGTATTAGTAGCAGTACAGATCAACTGTAAATATGACTGGTCTGAAGCAATTATCCCCCCACCCCTCGGCCTTTGTCAAGTGGTTCACTCTCCATTCTCTTTCATCTCCGGTTGGGATGGAAACGGAGAACCGGTTCTCCAAAAGAACCGGTTCACCGGTTCTTTTGGAGAACCGGTTCACCGGTTCTTTTGGAGAACCGGTTCTTCATGTCTCGATTCCAAGGAATGGTTTGGCTGTCTCCTTACGCACATGGACTCACAGCAGCCACGGGGCAGCTGCGGTCCGCTCTGGCGCTGCTACAGAGCCGCGGACCGGAAACTTTAAGCAAGGATGGATGGAAAGAATTGTGATCATAATTTCCTCTGCAGGACACTTCATTTCATCACATTTGAAAATAATCCTGTGTCAGACCAAATCTCTAGGGTTACTAAAATCAACTCAGCAAAACTTTCCTTCTACCCCATTAAGCATGTAAATTGAAAGCACATGTAGTTTTAACACTTGTGTTGCATTTTCTTTGCAAACCTTAGATTTCTGTTTTGCATTGTGAATTTTGGTCATCGCTATTGTCATAGTAACTCGAAAAAGTGTGTCAATGTTCCACTTGATTTTTCCCTTTACGGTTTGTCCAAACCCACAGATTGTCAGTTTAGCTTAAATGTCATGGTGAATGAAACCTTGAACTGAGTGTGAGCGTGTGCATGTGTGTGTGCACCCACTGTGGCAACAGTTTGCATCCCTGTGGCAGTTGGTTACGTAATAGCCTCTGAACTTCTCCAAACTGTAAGTGCTCCAAACCAAAGAAGTGCCTGTTTGTAAATAGTTGCAGCTATCGTCCTCCCAGGGTGCTCACCACTGCTGCAGCTGCACATCATCTCACACACACACACAAACACACTTTCAAAAGTGGAATATCTTTGCATTTCTTCTGAAAGATACTGAGAAAGAAATTCTCCTCTTTTTTCAGTTGCTGGGTGATTACGACAAAGTGAAAACGGTCTCGTCGGGGTCCGACTGTGTGTGTCGCTGTGTTGTCAGGCCAATCAAGCGATCCGACTGCAGCCGTATCCATGACGGCGACCCGATGTCTCCGTCCCAGGATTTTTACACAGTAGAAACCATTACCAAGGGAACAGACTGCAAGAAGTGTGTGTGCATGGCGCCGCCCACAGCTGTCAACCCCTGTGAGGGGGAGTACAGATTTAAGAAACTACAGGAGGCCAGCAAGGATGACATCAAGGTAGAACCACACTCACACTCTGTTTTCCTATTGGAAACAAAAAGACTTTTCAGTGAACTGTTTTTTGTTTTTTTCTGTCTGCCTTTCATTTACTTTTGTCTGTTTAGCTGGCAACGATCATGGACTTGCTAGAAGGTTCTATGTATGGAATGGACTTGTTGAAGCTCCAGTCTGTCACTACCAAGCTGCTCAGCAGAATGGAAAACATGGAGAAGGTCAGCACACACATTATTTATTGCCTCTAGTTTAAACCACAATGATGATATTCAGGATCAACTGTGTGTTCATTCTGTACACATCAGGCTTTCACTCGAAATCTCACTGAAAGAGTGAGAGAGAAAGAGCGAGCAAAGGACAAAGTCAAAGACAAGGACAAGGACAAAAAGGCCCAGCAGAAAAAGAAGAAGACTAATGATCTGGAGTGTGCCGGAGGTAAAAATGGAGCAGGTGTCTACACCCACAAGCAGGTACGTTCTCAAAAATGAGTCAGATGTCTCTGACTTTTTGTATTGTTGTCTCAATTAAAAGGCTTTTGTTTTTCTTTATGAACAAAACTTCTGTTGCAGAAGACAAATGAAATTCAGTTGAAGAAAAACCAACAGCAAGATGGTGTGGAGCAACAAGCTCAGCCGAGTAAGAATACGACTGCAGCTCAAAGCCCGATCAAAGAAAATCCAGAGCCGAGACAGCCAATCAAAGACAAGAACATGGTCATCAGGGAGGTGACCTTTTACAAAGCAGAGGAAGAAAAATTCAAGGAGGATGAAGAGGATAAGGACAGTAAGTCTCATTCTTGTGACAAGAATGAAGGTTTTTCGCTTACACGGTGCCACCGTTTGAGGAACAGCTCGCTGTAATTAGCATATATATTGAAAAAATATCTCTTCTCTGTTTTTCTTGGTCTGACAGCCACTGGAACTGCGAAGGCTTCTGTGGACTTGCTCATCTCGGACCAGGTTCCCCCGACCCAGCCTCTCCTCACTGAGAGACCAGGACCTGTTACTGGAGAACCAGACCGAGTATCTACAACCACCGCTAAACCAGAAGCTTCCA
The DNA here is from genome assembly GCF_902148845.1 of Salarias fasciatus. Taxonomy (NCBI): domain Eukaryota; kingdom Metazoa; phylum Chordata; class Actinopteri; order Blenniiformes; family Blenniidae; genus Salarias; species Salarias fasciatus. The sequence continues at coordinate 15,031,558 of NC_043762.1, forward strand.
CAGCGACCAGCCAGCAACACACAGAGGGAACGACACCCCCTCCCTCCACCGTCAAACCGACTGAATTACCCACCACGACAACTCCAATACCAACTACAACCAGACGCACAACTACAACCCAGATAACTACAACTACCACGAATCCCCCTCCACCCACCACACCTGCCAGCCAACGGACCACTTCCTTATCGGGCACCAGCGTCGGTTCTCCCACTGAACCTGTTCCCACAGCGGCGCCTCAGCCGAAGCCCAGAAGTCGCCTCAGCTGGACCGAGAGTCCCGCCGATCAACCAAAGACCACGAAAAAACCAGGTGAAGTCGCACTCTTGAGCCAAAAACTTGGCGACCACTGCTGGAGAAGTTGAGGGAGGAGAGTAGCAGTGATGCGCCCGATGCCGGAGCACCTCTTCCCGGAGGCCATCAGGCTGAGCAGTGCAGGCGGGAGGGGTCCCTGCAGACCCTCAATAATCTGGTCATGCAGCGTTTTCCAGCCAGCTCTTGGTCATGAGGGAGGAGAAGTACCGATGACTTTCTCTTCTGTCCTCTCTGCTCTCTGGAGAGCCTTCCAGTCTGAAGCTTTACAGCCTGCAGACCCGACAGATCCACAGCTGCTCGGCACGTTCTTTATGGTTCCTCTGTAGATGTCTATAAATGAACCTCCTCTGTTTTCAGCATTCATTTTCACTTTGGAATTTATTTCATTCAAAACCACAGTGATCAAATTTGCTTTGGTTTGAATTCAGCAAATTTGCTAAAAGGTCTGAAAAACTCCTTGGCTGGTTCTCAGGCCACATGAGTTCTGCAGCCTCAGTGTGAATTTGCGATATAACTTCCACATCGGTGTTGTCTGAGGTGCCAAATGCAACACAATATCTGTGAAATAACCAGTCACAGATCATGAAATGTACATTAAACTCACTTGCGAAGCCACACGCCTTGAGTTTGGTCGAATTGGAATTCTTTGCTTTGCGTTAGTCAAACTTTAATAGAAGACCTCAACGTTTGGAAGTTCACCAACACATTGTTATCAACTAGGTTCAGTCTGACTGTTTGCACATGACAGCGTTTAAAGAGTCTCTTTTGTGGATTTTCAGTGTATATGGTGTAACAGTCCAGTAAATAATCCATGTTTTTGACATCTTGATTCTCCTCCTGAAGGATTGTGTAAGGACACCGTTGCCAGCATCTCAGAGCCGGTCCAGCAGAACTCCTACGGCCTCAGTGACGGCGCCTGGATGAGAGACGCCCGAGGCCATGGAAGTGTCATCTACCTGACCAGCGGTCACTACGGCAACATCTTACAGGAGTTTCGGGACCTTGACACCCTCAAATCAGGTAAATCACAAATGGAGGTCCCTCACCTAAAATCATTTTTTAATTTTTAACACAGATTAGTTTGCTGATTGACTGATGGAAAGAAAATATTTCATGTGTGTTTATTTTTATTTGGGTCTGTAAGTTCTCATGGAAACCCACACTGCTGTCATGGTCGGGCATTTCCTGAGGACACGTGTGTGTTTTCTGCGTTCTTCCCACTCAGGTCAGCCGAGTAATTCCTACAAGCTGCCCTACAGTTTCACTGGAACTGGCCACGTCGTGTTTAATGGGGCGCTGTTCTACAACCGCGCCTTCAGCAGGGACGTCATCAGATACGACCTTAGACACAGATTTGTAGCGGCCTGGACCACTCTCCACGACGCTTTACTGGAGGAGCAGGCTCACCGGACGCAAACTGAAGTAAGACTTATGGTTCACTTTGCCTTTTATTTTGTTTAGCCTTGTGAGACAGGCTGCATGATGGGATATTTACCCATGGGACTCCTTAAGGTGTCATTAAAGGTCAGCGCGGTGCACAGAAACACAACAAATCACTAAAGAGTTCAAAAAGTGCAAAGAGCAATGAGTGGAAACAACCGCTGGAGGTGTTGGAAAAAAAAGCTTCAAAAGGAGTGCTCTGCATGGTGAAAATACTTTTTTTTCCTTCGTAGTTTCTGGAAATGAGATTGAAGGCACAAAAATAGAAAAAGCTTGCTCTACTGAAGTCCATCAAGCCCTGCAGTGGAAAATACAGTTTTCTCCTCATTAAGGCTTTTATCATTTAAGAACAAATAAATAAATAAAAAGTTGGAATCATTGCAGCGATCTAACAAAGGTTTGACTTAATCTTAATGTGCAGATTAATTTACGCGTATTGTTGCCTTTGAACTTGAATTGTGATCCTTTAAAGGTGGAAATTAAATACTCAATGTGGTCTTACAAAATAAAGGAAAAGTAAAGAAATAGGTCACTTAAACACACTACAGGTGAATAGATTTTCAGAACGTATTTAATGTAGAGTTTGGATTGATCCCTCAGATCTGTCAAGTCTTTCCGTTACGCTTTATGTCCAGGTGGAGTTTGCTGTTGACGAGTCGGGCCTGTGGCTGCTGTACCCGGCTCTGGACAGCGAGGGTTTCCATCAGGAAGTCATCCTGCTCGTCCACCTCAACCACCGAGACCTCCAGACGATACGGAGCTTCCGCACGGGGCTCCGGCGCGGCCGCTACGGCAACAGCTTCCTGGTGTGCGGCGTGCTGTACGCCGTGGACAGCGTGGAGCGCCGCGACGCCAACGTGACGTACGCCTTCGACACGCACACCTTCACGCACACCGTGCCGAGCCTGGCCTTCACGAACGTGCACGGACACACCGCCCAGCTGAGTTACTGCCCGCTGGACAAGAAGCTGTACGCGTGGGACGACGGACACCAGATGACGTATGACGTGATATTTGCCTATTCGTAGAACTGAGGACTCAAAGATGGAAGAAACAATCCGAAGAGATCAGAACATCAAAGGCGAAGCAATATGTGATCAGAAATTGTGTGTTTGTTTGCTTTTGACTGTGGATCGGTCAGGTTCTGTGTTCAGCGCGCTGCTGCTCCAACACAACAGAGTTTTTAACCGGCAGCGAATAAATCAGGAAAAAAAAAAGGTGCTTCTAAAACCCCACAGGCAATATGAACGAATGTATTTATACGTGCACACGTTTCACATTTTACTCTGCGTCAGTAAATGGAACTCTGTTTTTTTTAAATGATTTGAGCATAACCGTGTAGCATGTTCAGACTGTGGTGGAGAAATCACAGAGTTCACACACATCCCTGCACATTAACCTTAAAAAATATGGTTCTAGATTTAAAAAAGAATGCTCCATATTATTGTTGTTATTTGAGTGAATCTTATTTTGCTGAAAATAACTGTGGTGGACAGAGCCAGACAACAAAAGTCATGAGGATCATGCGACTGTCGTGTTCTTGTGAAACGCCACATTATCAAGTTTACAGTCTCGTTTCGTGGCCAAAGTCCATGTTGAATGTTTCCAAAGCTGTATGTTGGCTTAATGTCCTCTTATGTTTATAAGAGTGGTAAATTGATTGACTAAAATCCTTTTCACACCAGTACACACTTCCTACTGCTTTTCTTATATTTCTATAAAGAAACAAGGACAATGTTTATTTTTACTGCTTCAAAACTGGGTTTTTTTGTAATTAAATGTTTTAAAAAGTGGTTGGCAGTGGTCCTTTTCAAGTCTTAATTCTTCTGCGTGGCTGTCCAGCCTGCTGTGGACATTATTTGTGGGGTCTGATGCAGTTTTCCTGGAAACAGCGGAGCCTCTGGAAGGATCCCAGTGTGGATAATGAGCACCAGGCCGGATTCCGACGGAGCTCCGACTGGGAATACTCAGGACACAGAGCAGACCCTCTCCGGCTACGTGCTCGAGAGCTGCACACAGACTCAAGCGGCGTGCTGGACTGATGTTTGATAAGACGGAGTGCTGCTGCTTGTCATTCCAGTCTGCTTCGGTCAAGCTCGGCTCGTTTCTTTCCACATAAATTTGCAAATTTCACAAATTTACCCACTTCAACTCAATATGGAGGGAAAACTAAATGAGTTATTGTAACAGCACGTGTTCAAGGCTGGAGTTTCTCTAGAGGCCTCACATATACACATTACCTTTATTGCTTTTCATCAATGATGGCATAAACTCTTATAATTTAACTGCAAGCAACAGTCTGAGATGCAGTGCTAAAGCATGAATGAGATCTTAACCAGGAATGAATATATTACAACAGGAAAGTTCCACTGAAGCTCATTGGGTCCTCCAGAGATGACATCAAAAGTTATATAACCGTGTGTGTGTGTGTGTGTGTGTATGTGTGTGTGCATGGTAAGTGACCACCTACTAGGACGCACAAGACAGACTTCCATTCACATCCCGTTCATTCTCAAAGGGATGAAGAGTGAATACGTTGTGTGTGTTTTCCCTCCAGTCTCTGAACTGTTTGCTCCCAATGTGCAAAACCAGGCGAATTAAACACACACACAAAATTGTGAGACTGACCCACCAACTAACCATAACTATATCTAACTTTAACCAATAAAAAAATATATATACTTTGACCCTTTAAAGTATGCATAATATTGTGCGGTTCAGCACTTGGTCCCCACAAGGCCTGCTGAACCCCACAAGAGCAGAGTGCTGAGCACACACTGTGCTCTCAGGCTGCAGACCTCACAAAGCGAGTAAAACAATGACAAACACACACCTTCTGGGGACATCATTCCACTGGCTTAAATTCTTGAATCCACTTCCTTCAGACTCACTCTAAACTCAGCCATAACGACTGCCTGCCTCACCTTAACCCTGATATTAACCTTCACCAAACCCAAACACTGTACAACTTTAATACACATCCGCAGCTAAGAATGATGTATTTTTTGACACATGGAGGCTTGATTTTCTATTTTTATTCTCTGATGGTCAGACTGTTTGGTTGTTCCTTGAGTAAGAAATGAAGTTCTGAGGAAAGTTTAAGTTTCCGATGCTAAATTTGCTTTGTAATTTACAGATGATTACCAGCTTTAAAAAAAAAAAAAAATCATTTAATCTTGTTTTAGAAGGTTTAAAAAGACTCGCTTGATCTGTGGAGTTCTGGATATTACTGTGTAAATATTTCACGTGATTGTGTTTACTGCGGTCTCCAAGAAAAGTATATAATCAAATTTTATTATATAAACTTAGTGTGTTTTCAGTAGTTTGAGAGATACTTTTCTGATGCTTTTGCTGTGCGTCAGCTGCTGTTTTAGCGAGACCTCCCATTAAAACAGGATCTTTGATCTCGCTGGGGCTCACTTTTTCCTATGAAGGCTTGAAATAAAAGCAAATTGTCCCTACACGGATGTCAAGGCAACACAATATGAGCATGTGAACAGATTCATGCACTTTCAGCAAAAAAAAAAAAAAAAAAAAACACACTCAGGATGCTATCAGTGCAAATTCCCTCAGCAAAAATGTCTGGTTTTGAGCGCACACCCACCGCGTTATAATGTCTGGTTCAAAGATAGCAGCGGTATCTAAATGCGCATTCTCCGCTGCCAGTGAACTGAGACGCCGAACAAAAGAAAGAAAAGAAAACCTTCTTTGTTGCATAAGAGCAGTCAGCGCAGACATTTATTTTTAACTGCAGAAAACCAACGGAGGGAAGAAAAGACTGAGTTATAGAGATTACAGAGAACACTAAATCAAAGGTCAAAGGTCATGGAAAAGGTAGAAGAAAAAAAGAAAAGACATGATGAAACTTTTGATGAATGTACCTGTTTTTTAGTCAGTGTCCAGAGCTGTCACCCCACAGGAACAGTCTTTTGAGTTTGAGCATAAAGCTGTGAAATTAACTGTTTGTAGTCGAGTGTGTGCTTGTGTTTTCCACTGAAAGGGGGCAGGTGTGAATGAGTGTGTGTGTGTGTGTGTGTAAGTGTGTGTCGGTTATTTTCTCCACAGCGTGAAGTGCTGCAGATGATGGATTGAAGCTTGCCGGCCAGATGACTCATGGAAAAATCCCTCCTCCCACTTAAATATGTTCATGCAGTTTTAGTGAAAGGAAAAGTGAGAGACGTGAAAATGAGAATTGTTTTATTGCATCAGTGATTTCATTTTTCACGGCTATATTCTGGTTAAAGCTGACAGCGTGAACACGAGCGAGCACAAGAGGCCAAAATGCTAAAAAATGCTATAAAAAAAAATGGAGCTTTGTTCCAGAAGAACTAAATATCACAGTGTAGAACAGTGACATGCTCGGGAGCAGCGATGTGTGTCCTGCGCTGCATCAGGATTTGGAAGGATATTGACGATGTCTGTTTGTTTCTGTATGTTTTTGAGGTCCAGTGAATTTGGATGAAAGTCACCAAACTCGACTGAAAGCTTGAAATCTGATTTGGAAGTGCTGGGCCATGTTTGTTTTCCAGCATCCAAACAACGCACGTGTTGTGAAACTTTACCAGAAGCTGCAGCGGGATGGTGCCAGGGGACATTAGAGAGCTGATCACGTTTTCCTACATAAGCACTTTGTCCCCGAGCGAGAAGTGATCCTGCCAAAACAACTGTATACTCAACTGCTTAGTCTTTGCTCTCCTGAGAGCTGTTATTCACAAATTATAGCAACTGTTTCTGGTTTTCCATATTACAGTTAGTGCTCTCGCAATTATTGCTTTGCCACTCGAGTGCTTGCGTTCTAAATGACTTTTTCCTCATAAAAAGACACCGCAGGTATTAATTTGATGCAGGATGATAACAAATTAATTAGAGGTTTTCAGTGTTGGTGACATCCCAGATGTCACATGTGGAGTCAAAGATTTGACAGGACTGTAAATGGAAATTGCAACAAACAAAACACACTTTCTAAAATCTAGAGAGCGACTGAAGCATGAGACCGGACAGGAGGCCTGCAACCTTTCTTCTAGACAATCTTGAGGGGTTCCTTGTTGAAAAAAAGGATGGGAACCATTATATTAGAGCTCCTTTCTCTTCTCAGCAGATGAGACACAGTAAACTAAAAGCCTTCCTCCGAGTTGGTAAAGCAGCTGGAGCTAGTGTAACGTCAGATGTGTGTGTTGGCGTTTGTGTTTTTGGAGCTCAGTGGCACAAAAAAATGTGATTTAAGAGCTGAGTTATGATGGTGGGGGGGGGGGGGGGGGGGAAGCATTGATAATATTCCTGAAGTCAGTGCATGATTTTCAAACAGGATGCCAACAGGCACGTTCGGCAGGAGGAAAATCAAACACCAGTCCAAAGCTTCTGTTACGTAACTGCACAGTCTGATCTGTCGCCCATCATTCCGAGCATCTGTCGATGTTCTTCACAGGCACGTCTGGAAGCACTTTTCAAATATGCTGCTGGTGGAGTTGCTAGAAAGCTGGAAACGAAAAAAAGAGAGACATTTTTCAAATGCAAATGATGAATGATACCCAAACAATTCCCAAAACATGTAAGAGACACCAGAATTGGCTCACATAAGTGTAACAGTGATTTAGATTTTCATTTCATTACCATGATGTGGGAAATATATGAAATAGTCCATGAGATTTGATAGGTCTGTTTCTGATGCGTTAGACGTTCTTTTCTTCATGTGGACGCATTTGATTAGTTTAAGAGGTTTAGCAGCTTTGAATATTTCGGCCGGTTCGGTTTCCAGCCAGACGACCAGCGCCGTCGGAGAGGAAACACTGGGCAGCAGAGGAGACGTGAGTGATGAGAGGGGAGCATCGGAGTGCTGGAAAATAATTGGGGGGGGGGGGGGGGGGGGGGGGGGGGGGGGGGGGACGGAGAAGCAAAGATGTAAAGTGAAGGAGAGGAGAAGAAGGGGACAAGGGAAAGAGCTAATGTGTCTCCCAGACATTAGATCTGAACATCTGGTTTGTTACTCTGAACGTCTCAGACAGACACGGAAACAGCCAAAGCACTGAAAGATAAAATGTACTGTAGATTACGTACACTAACAAAAACAAACAAAAAGACAGCTTTCATTTACAGAGACAAATCCATGCAAAAGAAGGATTAAATCACAAAACAGTTGGAGGTCTGAGGATTTTGTATCACACTTCAAAAGGAAAATAAAATGGTGTGCCATTTGTTCCTCCAGCCAGAAGTCAGTAAAAGTCTAAAAGAAACAGACAGAAATAGCTCATTGTGGAGAGTCAGAAAAGAGCTCTTGCATGAATTTGCAAATATTGCACTTTTGACAGGCTCCAACGTTTCCCCGCCAAAAACAACCTTCTTTTCGAATAACTCAGTGAAAATCACCTTTACTGTAAGTCCAGTCAAAGCAGCAGATCCCCTCTGAGAGCCTTTTAAGTCTGAATCCTGCTCAGTTTTCCCATGATCCCCAGACACAGAAACCACAGAGTCACAGGGTCGGGGGTTTAATAGTGACTCACATCCTCCACTGTGTCACTCCTTTGATTTCCTCTCGCTGTCGTTCCTGGAACTCTTCTGCAGGAAAGCAGGTTAATTAAAATCACTTGTAATATGAAACTGAAAGTGGAATTTCATCAAAGACTTGAAACAGCAGCTTTTCTTTCTTTTTTTTTTGTGAGGATGCATCTGCTCTTTTATTGTGACCTCATTTTCTCCAGAGATATTTGAGGTTTCAGCTCAGAACCGAGAGCTGCTGCTTCATTCCTGCACCTCTCAGCTCGACAATAACCTTAAAGGTGACTCTGCAGATTATACTGCACCAAAAAAACTGAGGACTTAATAACTTCAATATAAGACTGCACCTCATTTACTTGACTGAATGCTGCCAAGCGGCAAAAGCCCGAAAGGTTTTTGAAGTTTCTCCCATGAGGTGCTCAGATGTTCTTCGCTCCTCACAGTTTCAGTCCCACAAAGCCTGTTAATGAGGGAGGCATCACATCCCAGACTCCCACCAAGCACACCCACCTCGTACCAGCTCCTGCATGACTCACTCTGAATAAAATACAAAAGAAATCATATGGGTGATACAAATGCAGTTGAAGTAACAATACACGCATGAGCAGTGCTGGATAACACAAGGATTTTATTAGTTTAAAAGCACCACTTTGGTAGTAATAAAGTTCGAGTATCAAATTCCTTCTATTTGTTACTGAATTTCCCAGAAGCTCTTTCATTTTTTTTTCTTTTCCTCCTCATTTGTTCTGTCTGTTAGCATTAGCATCAGCTTATGTCTAAACAGAAGCTTTGCTGAGCGTGACTGACTGAGTCAGTCGTCTCGTGACCATTAAAGGAGAATTTCGGGCATTGTGACAATACTTGTGACAACAAAAAGAAATCACTGAAAATGTTCTGTTTCCAGCAACATCTGGCGAACGCTTCACCACAGCCGCTTTTACTGCCGCCATAACTCAACGTCCGCTTTATGAGCAGACATGCTGCTGTAGACGTTCGGGAGCGTTGGACGGAGAGAGAGCTCGGGCTGTCCAGACGCTCCACCGACACAGGATCGGATGCTGCGAACGAGGCAATTTCAAATGAAATGAAAAGAAACGCCGGCCATTTATTCTAAACCTCGCTCAGAGCAGTTACAGTGAAAATGATTCCTTAAGTCCCGCTGCGGTCTCACAGACAGTAAAGTTAAATAAACCATCCCAGCAGACAGGAGGATGATACTGTTAAGGTCAGCTGAACAAAGTGTGGGAAGAACAAACTCACAGCTTTATGCGTGGCGGCAGTCTTATGTTAGCGGGAGCTCGGCGGCCCCATCAAATAACCTTTTTTTAGCACAGTTGCCTGATTTACTTTATCTCATTTCTCCGAAACTCTTAAATCTGAAAACAGTCACTTGATTTTTTTAAAAATGCGTGTGAGACTTTGCACAGTTGGTTATGATGTGGTAACTGTGGAGATCACTTGATGACAAAACTGATGAGTTGATTTTTGGTGAACATGTCAGTCTCTTTATAACTCCATTTGAGCATTTAACATTTACTGCTAGCAGCATTCTGTGGATGATTTAGCCATCATCACAGAGCAGTCACTCTGATCTGATATCAAGCTCTGGGTGGTGAAGTGGTTAACTCTCTCAGAACAAACATATTCCAGGTTACAATGCAGACAGTTTGTATGTTCTCCTTCCACAGTCCAAAAAGATCATTTTAAAGTTAACCAGTCACTCAAATTGTCCGTGTGTGTGTGTGTGTGTGTGTGTGTGTGTGTGTGTGTGTGTGCGCGCCTGCTCTGTGAAGGATTAGTGGCCTGCTCGGAAAGCTTTGTAGAAAATGGATGGATGGAGATAAAGTTTTTCCACAACGTAGACATGTGAAGAATGGTCAAAACTGACATAGCACAAACACAAATGTCAAGTTTTTTTTTTTTACTCAATTGAGTAGACTAACGTCGTGGTATTGTTGCTCTATCAGGTATTGGATGTCTGCATTCCTTTTCACCCACGAATGTGTGAAAAGCTTTGGTGCGATTTGCTGCCATCTGCTGTTCAGTTCAAGCACTTGCAGCAACACGTCCTCTGGGCCAAAAAAAAAAAAAAAAAAAAATGCAATTTAATGAGAAATTTTATCTTAGTATTTTAATAATCAAGATTGTACAAATGAACAGGAAGTTTACATTAGAAGAGATTGTGCGTAATGCTTATGACGAATAAGCCATTCATAATTTGCATTTTTTTTAGAAGAATGTTTTGACAGCTGTAATCTCGAAAGATTTTTTTTTTCTGAAAACATACATTGTAACATACCAAAAATTACCAAACAACTTGTAACAACACGGAAGTAAATAAACATGGGAAAAGAGGATGATCCGGGAGTTTACAGCATGTTCCCTCTGCCCTTGGTCGACAGTAAACTTTGTTTACTTGACTAAATCTCTGTAACATTGTTTGATTCGCACTTGAGGTTTAATCCAAGCTTTTGGTCATGGTTATGTAAACAGTTTGGAAAGGCACACGGTTGTGTTACAGTCTGCACACAAGATGATTTGGTTACAAAAAAGAGAGAAGAGGAAGATTCTCCATTGGCACCGCATGTTGTAGATCATCTCCAAAGTATTACAGGCTAAATAACAGCATCTTCTATGAAGGGATACTCTGACAGCTGTGGGGAAGTCTGCACCTGCGACATACACAATGCAATCCCGTTCTCTCACTGAGCTGCATAGTTACAGGTTAATTTAGACAAACAATACACAAAATCCTAATCCGTTTCCATTCCAGTTCATGTTATTCAAGTATCAAAGATCCATCTCAAAAACGGCAAACCGCTAAATTAGGCTGCGTTCATGAGGAACGCGGGAAGTGGGAAAGTTCAGACTTGCGAGTCAGGAAAGACGTCAACTTTGGAATCAAGCATGTTGTGCATCTGCAGGAAGATATTTCTGAATGATGCACTTTGTTACAATCCAACTTTTTCCCCAAAGTGAAAATCAGGAAAAATGATCAGCTAGCTACAAAAACAAAACGGTGATTTTCAAACGTGTAAAAGTGAATTCTATTCATAATATTGACTTTACAGACACCATTTCATATTGTGTGCATTTATCAGTTTATTTACATCAATTTATCTTGTTGGCTGCTTCTCAAAACATTTCCCAAAGTCGAACCTTTCCCAGATCCCGGCTGCATGAACACACGATTATATACAAAAATGTCCAGCTACCAGAACCACCAGCTATTGGAAGCGAAGCAATTGGAAGAAGATTTAGAAACCCTGTTACGACATCCCATAATGTTGGACTGCATTAGACTTTAGAGGAGGACACAGACCAGTAGAGTCCGTCTGACGGCTCTTAGAACACCTCGGACTCGTGCGGCGCCAGAGCCTGAGGCAGCGTGATTCCACAGCGGCCCTGGAAGTGGTACCTGTTCCACGTCACACACAGGAAAACAGGAAGACGAGGTTATTTTGAACGTCGTTTTAACTGCATATCTATTAAGTTAAATATATAATTTGCAGTTGGAAAAAAGGGGCCAAATCTTGTTTGTTTCTTTGGCTATCTTTACATGTCACATTATTTTAATCAAATTTGCTTAAAGTTAATTCAGGGAAGCAAAAAATAAGAATGTGTGTCCACCATCGTGACAGCAGAGAAATGAGAAACAACACTGTCTTTCACTGACTCACGTGAAATATTCTGTTTTTGGTGTGACGTTCGTATTGAACTCCGCCACTGGAACGCCTCTGGATGCAATCCGGGGGCCAAACATGGCTGCTGGGTAAACAATGGAAGACATGCCCACCTGCAGATACAAACACAGGAGGAGATGAGCCCGAAAGGCTCAGTTCAATCTCTTGGGACTGTTTTTCTTTTCAAGTATTACATAACAGCATCCAACAAGATAAAAATGTTATGTACGGTACACATGTTACACGGAGACTGACTCACCACCAGGCAGAGATCACAGGTTTCCATTTCTTTCTCCACTTTGGTCAGGATGTGCGAGTCCAGAGTCTCTCCGAAAAACACCACGTTGGGCCTCAGCAGGCCGTGGCAGTCACTTTCATCACACCTTCAGCAGCAATGTCAGACAGCCCTCACATCAATTACACAGTAAAAGCATTTAATGAGTCATCCCACAAATTATAACATGAAGTGCTCACAAAATTAAGAATCCATTACTTTAGTTCTGTTATGTAACTGTTAACTATTTTGCTGCTAGACTTTGATTTCTGAAGAAATTTTGAACTTACCATCTTTTTTTTTTTTTTAAAACAGAATTTGAGCAAATATCATTTCTCTGCTGTTTTGCCACAATATGTGTGAGAACCAAAAAGCTTGACAAATCCGCCTGCTGTCTGTGTCTCACCTTGGCAGTTTATCCACAGGGATCACTGCGTCGGGGACATCTGGGCCAGGCGCCCTGCACATGAGCAGGATGAAAACGCCGTGGGTTGAAACGGGAGACATAATCAACCAAGTCTCTGTGCTTATCAGATGCGTTGCCTCTTACCCTTTGTCCTTTAAAGCGGAGCATATGGGGCTCCGCTTGTTCACGGTGACTTCCCCACAGGTCATGCAGCGGGTCTCCAGCAGGCTGCCTGTCATTTCACACACAGAACAGTTGCTTTTCATTCAGGTTTGCGGCAGTCAAAAAAAAAAAAAAGTCGTAATCACCAGAAAATATTAAACTTGATCACTTTTTATAAAATTAACAGCAGAAGCAGTTTTCTTGTTCTATGTTACTCCGACATTAAACCTGAAGTTCTTCTGAAGGTTCGGCTAGAATCTGCTTCTCACCGTGGATTTTCAGCACATGTTTGGACCCGGCCTGTCGGTGCAGGTCGTCGATGCACTGAGTGATGACCACGACGGAGCGCCCCTGCTTCTTGAGCCGGGCCTCACACTCCGCTATGGCCAGGTGAGCGACGCTCGGCTTCTTGTTCAACACCAGCTCCCGTCTGTAGTGGTAGAACTCCCAGACGCGAGACGGGGTGCGGGAGAACGCCTCTGGAGTGGCAAGGTCCTGTGGATACAGACAGACTGTAAGTGATCTCCCGTGAGCCTTGAGTTGCAACGACGGTTCATTTACTATTACCGTAATGCAAACATAAACTCAAACAATTAGAAATATGGGGCGACCATCACATGCTGTACGAGTGTTTTCTTTGACAGAGGCTACAACAGGAAGACAGTGCAACCTGCACATCAGACTTTATCCGACTTAATCCATTGGTCAGTAACTCAGGGATTGCTTTACTTGTAGTGTAAAGTGACTGGCTGCACCGTCTCATTCTTTGTTTCCTGTTCTGCTTCGTGCCTCATTAGCTTTACAGTGTTCCTGTCACTAAGAGACACTGTAGTTATTCATTAAAACAGAATAGGCAGAGGACTTTGCCTTACAAAAGATTAGCCTGCAGTTCTAGACTGAGGGCCAACAAAACCCGGAGAACGTACCAAATGCTGTGGTGGTCGATGTAACTCAAAGCCTCAGCCTTCAAATGTGAACGCATGCATTTTATTTTGATATCGTTACCTGAGACATCCACTTCCTCCACTTCTCGTGCTCGCCCCTGAAAGTTGGGACTCCACTCTCTGCGCTGACGCCGGCTCCTGTGATGATTGCGATGTGCTTGGCTTTGGAAAAGACCTTGCGGAATTCAGCCATATCTGAAAACAACAACCAAAAAAAAAAAAAACAAAAAAACATTTCTGAATAAATAAATCCGGGTGTTGTGAAATGCTTGCACGATTTTATTCTTTAATATGTCAGAAAATCACAATCACTGATTTAACAAAGGAGCACAACTAGGAATATACCCGCGTTCGGCCTCGCTGTGTCAATCAAAGGTCCTTTGGTCACATGGGTGGAGCACATGCGAAGGCCAAGAGCAATGGCGGCTCTTTTTTGGAGCAGCATTGTCACTTGAAGATCAGAAGAACACATGAAATAAAAGAACAGAAAAGGATTGAGAATTCAATGTGCAGTTCACGACTCTTCTTTTCTTCCCCAACAAGAAGAAGTCTCCAGGTTGTTTAGAATTATTTTACTGCATTAAGAGCTACAGAAGAAACAACAATAGTGTACAAAAGGAAGAAAAGTATGTCAGTAATACAGTTCCAACAGAATAGGCCATGCTGTTCTAGTGTGCAAACAGAGTGGCGGCACTCCGCCGCCTGCAACAAAACAGTGATGACCTGGTTTCTGGCTCCGTCAAAGCAAAACATGTGTGTACAGTCATGTTTGACGTGCAATCAGAAAAAAAAAATGTCTAGACTCGATCTGAACTTCTTTTCAACTGGCATTTGAAAAAGAAAGGATGTACAAACACACCTTCACCAACAGATGTGTTGAAACAGGTCAAACAGGTCAAGCAGGCCAAATGCAAAGAACACCTCACTGAATCTTCATGTCATATTGTGGGTAAGATCAACTCAGCCCAACATGCAAAGGTTTAGGTTGAACATTTTTGAAGCACACAACCTTTCATCCTGCATCTTTTTAGCGTAAGCCACATGCAAGTCAAAAAAGATAAACATATCAACTGAGATCACCGTCAGTTTCATGACCATGAATGTTAAAAATGTTTGATTGTTATTAAAATAAACACTCATTTTAGCTGGAACGCATGAACAAAGCTTTTGTTTTGAACCCTTTATTGCCATTACATTTTGCAACAAGATTATAATGTGGAGGGATTGGACATTAATTTGATTTGCACAAACTTTATCTGCATTGTGAGAAGATCCACAACACCCTGAAAATTGATGTTCCTCTAAATTGATGAAGTTCCAACAGCACACACAATACGCTTTGTTCAAATCAAGTTATGTCAGACAGTAAAATGTTTATCAGAATCTGATTTGCACCAACAAATCTGTTTTTACCAGTTTTGCAAATTTGCAAGAGAGGCCTGCTGAATTTCACATGTTTATTGACTCAATTTAAACACTGATTGAACTGAAGGCCACACGGCCATTTTGAGGAAAATCTGAGTTCAAATTACAAGCAGGGCATTTATGTGTGGAGTTTGCATGTTCTTCGTGTTCTTCCCATGTGTTCCAGTTTCTTCCCACAGTACAAAAACATGCACAGGAGCTAAGTGTTGACCCTAAATTGCCTCTTGGTGTGAATGTGAGTGTGTGTGGTTGTCTGTCTCGGTGTGTTTGTCCTGTGATAGACTGGCAGCCTGCCCTCCATGCGTTGGCTGGGATTGACTCAAACACCCTGTGACCTTGAACAGGATTAAGGGATGTAGACGATGGATGGTGGGTGGTTGAACTGTTTACAACTAATCTTAGTTTGGTATACCTAAAATGGCTTTTTCCAGCCACAGAGTGATCTATATTGAATGAGATAATCTGATTCTTAAAAGAAAAAACTTTGATTGTATAATTAAATGTGTCACCGCATTGAAATGACACTTTATACGAAGAAATTGAATAAAACCCTAATTAAATCAATAAATAAGTTGCATGACTACTTTTGACAGAATAAACTTCCTAAGTAGATTTTTGATTGAAAATGAAATCAAACTTACAAACAATAGTCTATTAAAAACATGCGATTGTGATGGAATTTACAAAGAAATGAAATACAAACGAATTCAAAGGTGACTGCGTTAATCTGATCTGCAGCTTGTCACAGGTGAGCATGAACCACAAAGTTAATCCCGGAGTCACGTAGATAATCTGCTTGCCTGCATAAATTACAAGCAGAAGGACTTTCTGCTTTCTGTGATAGTAATGAACATTATTTCAAACTGTGAACACACTTTAAAGATACACATTTTATCCAAAGACACGACTAAAAGCCTGCTCGCTGCCACGCCAGCGGGTTCACCCGAAACGTGATTCTAAAAATGATGTCATGGATAAATACGGCGGCCACAGGCGTGTATGAGAGCGTTTCCTTCGCTATATTTATCACACTTACCTCGCTGTGCGGTATTTAGAAACTTCAGGAGCAGAAAATCGGGAAGAGACGCTTGTTTATATGCACTTCAGAAACTGCCGTAAATGAATCAGACTGTCGCGAAACTGACGTGACGTAAAATAATCACCCGGAGCGCCCCCTGGTGACAGACTGC
Source organism: Salarias fasciatus (assembly GCF_902148845.1). Classification (NCBI taxonomy): domain Eukaryota; kingdom Metazoa; phylum Chordata; class Actinopteri; order Blenniiformes; family Blenniidae; genus Salarias; species Salarias fasciatus. The sequence continues at coordinate 15,047,889 of NC_043762.1, forward strand.
GGTAACAGCTATTCATTCAGCATGATTCATTCATTCTCAAGTTAGTGGAGGTAGGGCAGCATTTCATACACACCAGACACAACACCCGAAAATCACGGTTTAACTCAGCATTTCAGAAGCGGCGGAATCCAAACAACCCTGAAGGTTCCATGTGGCTTCCACTGTGTTCGAGCAACCACTTCAAATCATGTTGTCTCTTTAATATTTCAGAACTCTAACAAAGCATGACCTTTCTTAAGATTCCACCTTTCTTTAAGTGTTGAGGATCATTTCATTACATCATATCTGTTGTTGTTCTTATTTTTATTGTCATGTTTTGTTTATTCAGTGGCTGACTGTACCTTGACTGATACATTGTCGAGGTAAAAAAAAAGAAAAAATACACACACACACACACACACACACACATATATACATATATAAGTGTGTGTGTGTATACATATACATATACATATACATATGTGTGTGTGTATATATATATATATATATATATATATATATATATATATATATATATATATATATATATATATATATATATATATATATATATCGTGCCCCTCACAAGCCATCTGTTCAGCTGTCTGGAGGCATGTTATATCAATAAAAAAAATAATTACTCAATTTACTTACTGTGATTCAAATCATAGAATTATAGGATATATTTTAACACAAATATGACACTTTAATATGTCAAAAAATGAAAATAAGCCCTTTTGCGTTTTAACGTTCTAAATTTGCCAATTGATCACATGTTATCCCATATTTATTATTTCCTTCACACAATTTTCATGCCAAAATCCACCAACGCCGTTCTCTCTCCCTCTCTCGAAGACACACACACACACACGCTGCCTCTCTCCTGTGTGTATCTGCTCCCTCCGCCCCCATCATCAATATCTACCTCCCAGCGTGTCGGTGGTCTCGGTTCTGCGCGTCTGCCTCAGTCGGCCAGCAGTCATCACTGGACACTGGCTTTAATTGATGGCGACCACTCCGGCCACCAGCACAGACCGCCGGCCGATCAGGAGACTGCGCTCCAAGAGCGATACCCCTTATCTCGTTGAAGCCCGGCTCTCCTTCAACCTGCGCACAGGTAGGTGCACATCTCATCCATTCCGTACCCCCCTCACACCCAAAAACATGCATGTCGGATTTTTTGGTTCCAGATGTGGGCGCGCTGAAAGACCACAAATTGCGCGCGTGCTTTACGCAAATGATTAATTGCCGCGAATCCCACACATATGTCATGGTTGAGGACTTGGATTATTGCTTTTTATCCCCCTAATCTATTTTCCTCTTTCAAATGAACTCATGGTTTGGAGTAAATAATATGAAACGGGAGAATGTGACCGAAATGTTACGCAACTTTGTGGATTGAAGCGGTTGCTGGCGCGTTTTGGCGCACAAAGACTCTGGCGGCGTTTGGGGAGTCAAACAATATTTTTGTAGCTTTAAATGACGTTCATGTGTGATTTTTGATTCCGTCAGCGGTTGGTAATTGCTACCACTTTAATTCAACGCAGTTACATAATATGAAGAAGCTTCAACGTGACCTGGAGTAGCCCAAGCTGTGGCCGTGGTGCACACAATCTGATCCGACCCTTTCTTTCTTTCACGTCTTTTTTTTCTTAGACTTTAATCCCCGCATTTTAAATTGTGACACATCCCGCGGCGAATAGCCCTCTGTCTCCATCAGCCTCTACGAAGTGTGTGTTGCATCCTCAGTTACCATGGTGACTTGGCATTTTATGCTGACTGAGTCAACAGGATCTTTGGCTCTACAGTGTAATTAAGATATTACCGACATATCTCATGACAATCATTCAGCGCACCAAAGGATCTTTGATATTTGCATCACAATCAAACCGCGCTGCTCTCTCATTGCTCTTCACAGCTCGGATTTGTGTGTGTGTGCGTGTGTGTTCAATGATTAAACAGACATCACATGTGCTGTAGTGTTTATTCCCGTTCTACCATTAAATAAAGGCTTAGAAGCTGTCCACAGAGCAGCAGCTGCTGCATCTTACCACACAGCTGCATTCTTGGGCCATTTTATCAGCTTGTCACAGTCATATTCGGCATCCTCCCAGCAAAATGATAGAGAGGAGGAGTGCCACGCCTGTGCTCCTCTGTGTTTGGATGCTGTTCAGTCACCTATGGTTCTATACAACGTGCATTGCAGGATTCTCAGATAACGGCTCCTATCATCTCAAATAAAAGCAGAAAATACATGTTGATTTTATCCTCCTACATGATTGCATATTTGTTTATTTTATGATGACTTCAGCTTTATGGAGAACCAGTGTGTCAAATCACAATGAAGTCATTTGTTATCACATTTTATATCATTCAGCAGCAAAATGTCAGTGGAGTTGAAAAGCTCAAGACAATTTATTCCTGTTTGAATTTCTGAAGGTATAAACAGAAAAAAAGAAAGAACAGATCTCAGCTGTTAGGAACGGTACAGAAAAGCATTTTCTAGTTGATCGCTGCTGGTCTGATGGTGCTGTATGTTATTCTGTTTCAGGGGCACAGTTTACTTTAGCTGGACATTTTTGATGTTATTCATTTGGGATACTGATGTTACATTTTAACACTTACTGGGGATTGTAGTGCTTTATGATCCTTCCTGCGAGTGACATACAGTATTTGCATGTTCTTTGCTGCTACCTTTCCCAGTCTCTAATGCTGGTTATAGTGCAGGTTATTTTGGTATTGATATACTGCTGGTACATCACACTGAGCTAAATCAGGATCTGACCACCAAGGAAATAACGTTGGTTGATGCTGCATTCATTTTAACTGAGACTTCAATGTAATGATAAAGCAGTGTGTCTCTTCGTGCTAAAATAATGGCTGATGTCCGCATATAATATAACATAAATATAATATCACAATTATTAATTCAGCAGTAAAATTTAAACGGCAATCTCATGTCAAATATGCCCAAAGTCATCATTTATTTACCAGACAACTGACCTTTTTAAAAAAAATCCTTATTTCCTTTTAAACTAACAGACATACAGTAGATTAGCCACAGCCACAGAAAACATAATTTCATAGATGCGCTAAATAATTAGATTGTTGTATTCAAGAATTTGTCAAAATGCTTGAAAATATACACAGTTCGTATCGATTCTAACTTGAAAACATGTAAAGAAGGGATGGAAGGGTCTTAAAAAGGATTAATTCAATTTTCAGACAATGTGTAAGCCAACGCATGCCAAATAGTTTTTTTTGTGAATAGCACATTATGCAATAGAACAGCAGAGCCAAGTAAAATACAAGATGCAACAGGACTGTACTACTTTTCACAAAAATTCAGTCAGTCAAAGCTTTTGGTCAGTGTCACATTTCCCAACTGAGTTCATGCTTCACTGACATGTTGAACACATTTCAAAGATTCACTAGAGAAAAAATAGATCCTTGAGATATTCTTGAGAGAGGTGATCCATTGATTGAATTCTTAGAAAATGGTTTAAATAAAAACATATTCATGACAAACGCAAAGCGTACACTTCGGTTTCGTCGTCACGTATATTTCATATTGAACGAACACTGCTGTTTCAGATGAGAAGTTGCTAATAACGTGTCAGAGGTACTGACGGCTCCCAGATGTGCGATGTGAGCTCATTTTCAGCTGGAAAGGAGCGGACGGAGCAGCTGTGTTGTGTTTACGCGAATGAATGAGTGAAAAGGGAGCCGTGTCTGTGAGCGCCTGGCCCGTGTTTGACAACCTCGCCGTCGGATTGAGGACCCTGTCATTCGCCTCGGTTCTTCTTTTTTATTCCTCCACTCTACAACCAGCTCATACAAAGCATGAGGATGATATGGGGGCGATTTGTACAACAGCTCGGTTGACTCACTTCCACCTGAAGAAGTGGAGCAGAATTTAGCTTGCTTATTGCCAAGGAAACCAAAAGTCTTGTGCTTGTGCACCCAGGTGCTTAATAATGATAAATGACTGGAGCTGCAAGCATGTGAAATAAGAACCGCGCAATTATCCCAGTGTTTTTCATGGCGAGACGCTGGTCTCACTTTCTATTCACGATGATGTTTCTAGAGGGATTTTAACGGTTTAAGCCAGGGATGGTGAAATCTAACCTCTATCAGGGCCACAGAAATCCCATCCTCACTTCTCGGGGGTCAGATTGTAAACAAGCAGATCTACCACAAAGATATAGGAGAATGATTTATTAAAAATAAATAACTGTATGCCTTTCAATTATAGGTTCCTCAAATCAGAATGCATGCATTTGATATTTTTTCCTTGGACAAGGATGAAATGATGCAGTATCAGAGTCATTACAATGAGATATTTGGTGAAGATGTTATTGACCTCTGAAACCAATTCATTGTAGATTTTTGGTAATTACAGGGCCCGGCTCAAAAACTGGGAAATGGTTGCTCATGTCTGGCTTTAACAAAGCCTCATGCTCTCCAAGGAAATGAGAGATGATGCTGTAATGCTTTAATGAGGGACTTTAGTGCCGATGAACATTTCATGGCTGAATCATAGTTTTCTGAATAAATTAGTGCACATTGAATTAAACATGCCTTAGTTTAAATATCAGATAGCAGCAGATCAGCATTTGATTACATGATCCTGGCTATTTTTTTTTTTTACATCTGGTGTGTGATAAGCAGTGTTGTGTAACTTTCTGAAGAATCTCGACGCTTCTTTAAAAAGTAACGGAGTGGCTTGATAAGGTGCATCTGTTTATGTCCTCTCAGTGCTGCTGGGACACGTCGGTTGTACGAATCCCTCCAATGATTGATTTCCTCATTAGGTTCTTCTGAAGTTCTTCCGATTACTTTCAGGAAGATTCTCTAATCTAATATAATCTGAATGCTAATGCTTCCCTGTGAACTGATAACAAGGAGAAAAGGCAGCAAAAAAAAACAAAAAAACACCTGAGATAAACACCAGCATGCAGGCAGCTCTTAGAAAGGGAGGCTAATGTTAATTTAGGGTTGCTAATGCGTCATACTGTGGGTGGAATCTAATGTTCCTATTACTCAAAATGGGGCATCTTGTTTCAACTAAGGCCAAAGCTAGCTAACTAGCAATTCTTATCCTTTTCTACAAGCATAGCTGATAAGCTGAAAAGGAAAAAAGGTTTGTTTAGAGCTTTGTCATCTGCACAGCTGTTAGTTTGATTTATATATTTATAGTCCTGAGAACAATCCCATGCATCTCTATGAAGATTCCGTTTCTGATGCAGTGCTGACTTGCACAGAGGTGAAGTCGGAGCATACAGATGACAGAAACTCCGGGTCCTTCATGAAATCACAGAGCCGGCTTCATTGCACTGACCTGTTTGGAGCCTGCACTAATCTAATTTGCCCCCTCAGTTAAACGGCCGTGCACACGGTCGCAAAAACATAACAGTATAATGGCCTCATTTGCTGCACAGCTGTCAACGGCCATGTCGTCTGCCATAAAACACGAGAGGGAGTAGGAGGAGATGGATGGTCCACCTACCTGGTGGGCTTGATTTCAATCATGACTGCCTGTTATGAAGCTTGAGATTGCTATTTGACACGCACAGAGGCATTCGGAGTCATCACTAAAGATGCAGTTGATGACCAAAATGCAGATTTACAGCTCTGTGTGCATTTTATGGGACCACAAGGTGTGCATGCGTGTCCCTTGTTAGCGTGCTTGCTGACACAGCATGCAGCTCCCCGGAAGAGCTTGTCTGCTTGTTGTCATTTGTGCATCAGTCAGGAGCTCAGCTACACTCCCATCTGCTTTACGTCTGCTGCGGACTCATGCCTCACATCAGACACTCGCAATTACAGCAGCTTGCTCTTTGGCTTTTTCGCTAACGCACCTCTGCAGGAAAAAACCTGAATGAACGTCTTAGTTCATTCAGCCACTATAACCTTCACACTCTGCCTCTATCTTCTCCCCCTTGCTGCATGTTACTGCTTTCTGCGATGTTAATTTGTTTTTAATAGTCTGTGTGGAGCAAATGGTTTCCGTTTAGTACTTTCAATATACAGCATAATATACAACATAAACAGAGGCTGACCTGATTATCAGTGCAATTACAGCGTTTCTGTAAAGGTGATGACTGTTTATTCATGAATTAGGGATTAAGAAAAAAGTCTGTTCATACAATAACTTCTCATCAGATTTGAAGGAGTAAATGAAGGTAAGTGCTGTTTGCTTTTATAAAATCAAACATGTTATGTAACTTGTACATGTTCATGTGTATTGACACCATGTTTAGAAATCCTGCAGCATCCTGCTCCTCTGGGAATGGCATTATACAATTACTGTACGCTGTTTTTTTTTTTTTTTTTAATGCACTCTGCTGGTCTTTTTTCAATTTTCTCTACTGTTATGGATGATAAGTCATGGCACATCAAATGTTATGTGCATGTGTTTCTAACATCTGGATGCTGTGCGGAGAAATGCAGACCTGTCTGCACTGCAGATGCTGCTGAACAGAAGGCACTGGGCACCTTCCTTTAGTGCATTTCCATCCTTAACTGTACCAAATGCAGACATTACGCTTTACGTACAGCAAATGGCAACAAAAACATAGATGTCAACATGAGATCAGATGCAGCTTGAAGATCTTGCATGAACATGCACGCTCTGCCAAGCTCTGTGTGTCAGCCACATTAGGCTAAAAAAAGCCAAATTCAACTCATTCACCACCCACCACTCCCTGCTTCTCTCCTTCTGTGATGCAGCGCCTGGGTACAGTAAGCGCTGCTGTCCGAAACAGTACGATCAATACACACCACATGCACGGTGGGACGAGCGGGGGGCTCATTTCTGCTGCAGAGCCTGTGTGGTCGCCTGCTTTTAACGGGGGGTTCGTCAAAGAAACGCCTCTTACAGACCCAGGGAATATTTCAACTGTGGCTCGCTGTGTTGTGCTATCATCCATTACTCAGTGTTCAGAAGCAATTTGCATACTTTATAGAGATCTGGCCTGAGATTTCTGTTTTTTTTTTTAATGCAAGAGGCAACTAAAGGTGACTGCAAGGACAAAAGCGAGCAGAATTGCCAGCACCAGTCCTTTTTTTTTCTTTTTTCTTTTTTTTTTTTTTTGTCAAAGGGAAGGTGTATTTCTTATTAACTAGTTGGCCTGAAAGCCAGTGCAGAGGCTGCTGAATCTATAATATTTGAAGCTGTTTGTAGCAACACTAGGGGCTATTAGCAAATGTGTTAAACAAAGTGGTGATAATTAGCGACAAGAGATCTGTTTTCAGTCTCTGTCATGTCTAATTTATGGAGTCCTCATTCTCCTCTGCAGAACACGTGCACACAGCCACACATGGGTGGCATTTTAGAGCGTCACATGAGAGAGTAACAGCTCTGCATCTGGAACAAAAAAAAAAAAAAAAACTACCCAAAAAACATCTCCCCGTCTACTTGGTAGCAAATAGGCCTTCGTGTGTGCTGAAGCATCCCGGGTCTGAATAAAACATGAGTTGGAAAATCAGAGGAAAAAATAGCAAAGCTATATCCAGAACGCTTCCTGGAAGCTACATGAAAACTCAATCAACCATCAGCGTCACCTGGCTGGAGCCCCCTCCACACTGCTGCAGCAAGGCAGGAAGAGGAAAAGAGGCGGGCAGGTGTCTTCTGTAAGAGCCTGCAGGAAGCTGCTTTCTCTCTGCTGCCTCTCTCTCTCTCTCTCTCTCTCTCTCTCTCTCTCTCTCTCTCTCTCTCTCTCTCTCTCTCTGCTTCCTTTTCATCTCTGTCACCCTTAGAAGTGTGGGAAAGGCTTCTGGCTGTGATGTGCTTTCCACATGCCAGCTGAGAAGTAACGCTTTTTTTTTCCTTTTTTTTTTTTCAAAAGCCTCCCCAGCTGAAGGAGACTGCATGGCCATGTGCTTATGGGTCATATTTATAGTAAGTGTGGAAGCAAGTTGGGCAGAAGAGGGGTGATATCACTGCAGTATGAAAGGCTGAGTGGCCGAGGACCAATTATACTGGAGGAGAGAGCTTTTTTTTTTTTTTTTTTTTTTCTGAATCACTGTCACTCTCTAATGCTGGTTTTACAGAATTTAAAGCAACATAGCAGAAATTCTATTGGGTACAAAGAAATAAAACAAAAGGCAGCAGGACACAGCATCCCCTGTGGGGCCTCAGGGACGCGTGATTCATATTCTTGAAATCTATAGCACTGTGATTCTTTGCAAGGAATGTGGCACGGGCTGTCATGCATTGAGCGGAGAAGAGGAATCTGTGGAGAGAGCCATTTGTTGCTGGTGTCACCAGTGCGACTCCCACGGTGCACAGGCTCTTTAGGACCTTTCTGCTGAGTAAGTGTCTTCCTTCACAGAGTCAGAATCCCCTTATCGCTGCTGCAAACCCGGGACTCAGTTCAATCAAAGCTGCATTGCACCACTCACTACTCCCCTAAAAATTGCATGCAGTTTCCAATGATAACCTCAGAGCCACGTTTTTAAAATCTGCTCCAAACTGGAATCACTGGTGGAACAAAACCCTTTTATTAACAGACTGATGCCACATTTTATTACCTCACAGTTAAAATACAAATCAATTATATTTCAAAATTCTACTTTTACATGAACATATTCGCACAGACCACACTTTTGCTCTTCTGTTTTACTATCTGGTAATAATGTTGTCTATAAGTAATTTTATGAATTTATTTATAACTCTTCAAACAAAAAGCACCGTTGTGTTTTCTTTACACAGAACAATAGCATACATTATTCTTGAATTTCTTGTACCGTTATGTAAGCCTGTGTAAAGACAGTCTAACAGCCTACAGGATAAACGGCTGAGAGTAATTCTGTGAAATTAAGTGATTGAACTAAAGGGGGGCATTTTTCTCTTATCTTGTCTGCAGCAAATCCCATAGCCTGGTGTAGAATTGAATTTAATCACATTACCCCATAGCTGCAATGAATATAATGATGACTTTAGCCCGTTTTTACATGTCAGAAGGTTGCAAAATACAATTTGTGATTAAATAAAATATCTCACTGGAAGATATCTAACCCCAGAGCTCTTGTTACAAAAATATGTTTTTAAAGGATGAAGCATAAAAATATATCACAAATCACTTAATCACTTATCAGGCTTATTGGTTCTGTTTTCCTTTCTTTCGTCTGTGATTCTGATCTTCTCTGAACTCTCAGTGACCCAATGGAAGTTACACTTTATATCCACCACATAAATAAAGGTATAACAAATATAATAATCATAATTCACAGAGGGCCGCACCAGGAGAATATCTCACCTCCTGAAGTTCATTGAGAAATGAGGACGGACTCAGTCATCTCAATGTTTCTGCAGACAGAGGAGAGAAACGTCTCCCAAAAGAGCCACACAGCTCACAGAAAGATCACTTTCATACTGTGCAATTTGATTTTCAACAGTCAAGCAGTGGGATTTTGAGGGAAAATATAACAAAACCTCATTAGGGCTTGCTACAGGCTACGTAACACTCACCGACCAGAGACTATTTTTAAAATGCTCTGCAGAGGAGCACAAAAATGTACAGTGTTTCTCTTTCGCTCGCTGTAGTTTTCATTAGGCGAGACTAACAACGGCTGTGCAGGTATTAAAGAAACTCTCATTTCCTCGCCCAAATCGCTGCTGTCAGTCAACCTGGAACACCGTGCCTGCAACACTATGTCTAAATTAAAAGATAAAGTTGCACAAAAGTGTAAAACCTCAAACCGTGAGACAGAGCTCATTGATAAGCACAACAGAAAAAGAGTAAGAGACAAGAAAAGAACCTTGTGCTTGAGGCAGTGGATGAAATGTAACATTCAAATTGAAAAAATATATCTACATATTTTTTTATCTTCTCAATGCTAAAAGAAAATTCCTGAAACAAGATCACTGTCTTAGATTTCCATTTTTAATAATGAACCCACACATGTATATATAAAAAAGATCATTTCATGGAAGGTGGCCTGTGAAATTATTTAAATGAGAGACACTGTGAGCAGCAGGGTGAGTCAGCCTGATGTGACTGAGGCGTCCACGAAGCACCACTGCTCTCTGCTGGGCCGAAGCCCTTCCTGCTGCTGGATCCACTCAACTCCACACAAACACATACATGCAGAGAGCAGGGCGAATTGGTTATTTACATGAACGTCGTTATTTACTGTGGAATTTACATCTCCTTTATTGTTAATTTCTTGTCATTTGGGTTCAATGACAAATTTAGGATTCTGAGATTCAGCTCTGGAGACGTCACACATCCAGCACAAGGATTTATTGGAAATGTGACAGTAAATTTAATGAAATAGAACTAAATATATGTCTCTACTTTAATTTAACTCCCATTCACTGGATATGCCTTACTTTATTACAGTAATAGTATAAGTGTTGTGGAACTTGTCCGAAACTATAATAACAAACCTAACTCACATTTATAAATATAAATGAGGCAAGATTTGGAGAAACAACTCCTGCAAGGGGCACAAAGAGTTTTCTTTTTTTATGACTTTATTATTTTCTTTGACCAATTGCTGCTTTTTTTTTTTTTTTGGTAATTGTCTTGTTTAAATGGGAATAGATATACACATGTGGACAAAATTATTGGTACCCTTCGTTTAATGAAAGAAAAATTCACAGTGGCCAGATAAACAACTTGAATCTGACAAAAGTAGTAAGAAATAAAAATTCTCTGAAATTAACCAATGAAAGTCAGGCACTGCTTTTCAACCATGCTTCAACAGAATTATTAAAAAAAATAAACTAATGAAACAGGCCTGGACAAAAATGATGGTACCCTTAACTTAATATTTAGTTGCACAACCTTTTGAGGCAATCACTGCAATCTGATTGTCAACTGTCAATGAGACTTCTGCACCTTTCAGCAGGTATTTTGTTCCACTCCTCATGAGCAAACTGCTCCAGTTGCCTCAGGTTGGAAGGTGCCTTTTTCAGACGGCATGTTTCAGCTCCTTCCAAAGATGTTGGATAGGATTTAGGTCAGGGCTCATAGAATTCCACTTGAGAATAGTCCGATGTTTTCCTCTGAGCCATTCTTGGGTGTTTTTAGCTGTGTGTTTTGGGTCATTGTCCTTCTGCAAGACCCATGACCTGCGACTGAGACCGAGCTTTCTGACACTGGCAGCACATTCCTCTCTAGAATCCCTTGATAGTCTGGAGATTTCATCGTACCCTGCACAGATTCAAGACACCTTGTGCCAGATGCAGCAAAGCAGCCCCAGAACATAACAGAGCCTCCTCCATGTTTCACAGCAGGGACAGTGTTCTTTTCTTGATATGCCTCATTTTTCCTTCTGTGAACATAGAGCTGATGTGCCTTGGCAAAAACTTCCATTTTTGTCTCATCTGTCCATAGGACATTCTCCCAGAAGCTTTGTGGCTTGTCAACATGTAGTTTGGTAAATTCCAGTCTGGCTTTTCTATGATTTGTTTTTAACAATGGTGTCATCCTCCTTGGTCGTCTCCCATGAAGTCCACTTTGGTTCAAACAACGACGGATGGCGCGATCCGACACTGATGTTCCTTCAGCTTGAAGCTCACCTTTACAGTCCCATGAATCTTGAATTTCTGAATAATATGTGCAACTGTAGTCACAGGAACATCAAACTGCTTGGAGATGGTCTTACAGCCTTCATCTTATCATGCTTGTCTATAATTTTCTTTCTAATATCCTGAGACAACTCTTTCCTTTGCTTCCACTGGTCCATGCTGAGTGTGGTCCACTTCATGTGACTCCCTGTCGCCCTCTACATGAGCCGCTGACTGATTACAAGATTGCAGACACCTGTGATGCTAATTAGTGGACACACTTTGGACTGACATGTCCCTTTGGTCACATCATTTTCAGTCTTTTCTAGGGGGACCATCATTTTTGTTCAGGCTTGTTTCTTGAGTTTATTTTCTTTAATAATTCTGTTGAAGCATGGTTGAAAAGCAACATCTGACTTTCATTGGTTCAGTTTCATAGAATGTTTTTTTATTATTACTTTCGTCAGATTCAAGTTATTTCTCTGACCACTGTGAAAATTTCTTTCATTAAACAAAGGGTACCAAAAATTTTGTCTACGTGTGTACTTTATATTAATAGTCCTACTATGACCATATTATGAATCCACAAAGTTCATTTACACAGTTGATCTGTAAGAGCCGGCAACTTCATGCCACTTGGAACAGTGTCTTTTTTTAGGAGGATTTCTGACTAATTTGCGCACTTGGTGGTGTGAGGTTTAGTCAGGGAGCCATCTGCACAGTCTGCAGCACTTCGGAGGTGCTACAGTTTAGCCTGCCTTTGTTTCAGAGCGTGTCTCACTGAAGTCGTGGGATGACTGGAAATTACAAGTGTGGAGGAAAGGACATGTCTCTGTGTTTTTTCTTCACATTTTGTGTAAAAAAAACCCCTCTTTTTTACATGTCAGAGGTGACCGAAAAGACAAAGTTGTATAAAGTCTCTGCATCCTGATTTGGATTGAAATACATTTATGACAGGTTTTGACATTTTGTTATTTTAACAATTGAAATGTTCTCGCTCTTTCAGTGCCGTCATTCCTTTTGTTGATGAGGCTGTGATGATTCAACAAAGACAACAAATCCCACCACTACTTCACCTGCAGTCCTTCAGCATATTTCTGCATTATTCCTTGAACTTATTTTTTTTTCCAGTGATATTTATATCAGGTAGCAGTTTGAACCGGCTGCAGCCCTGAGCTGACAATACCATGATGTTGCACCTCCAGGTTGTAGTTGCCACGGTGATGCATGAAAGATTCAAACTGCATTGCAAACATCGTAATTTAGCTCCACATATGAAGGTTTGTTCCAGGTCTGATTTCTGTGTTGTTGAAATGTCTGTAGCCTGAACGTCGCCTCAGTGTGTTATATGTTTAATCCACTCCATGCTCTGCAGAGAATGAGCGGGGTGAATTAATGATACCAATATTTACTTGCCTCTGGGCTGACTTACAAATCCACCGCTAACAAGCTGAGCTTTTAGCAGGTGCAGCTGTGTAACTGTGATAAATGTTGGATGTGCGCAGTGCATTTTCTTTCCTCTTTTTTTCGCCTGTATTTGTCACAGCTTTATTCATTGTGTATCAAGTACCTACTTGTTGGGAGGCTGGGAACAGGCAGGTGCTGCAGATTCAAGAGGAATTTTCTCATTTGGGCCTCCGAGGTTGAGTTGAATTTAGAGGAAAAACACTGTTGAGATAACTCATGATGGAAAGAAAAGAGAATGTTGTTTGTTATTTTTCACCAATGTGTGAAAAGGTTTGAAAGGCTTAGAAACGTTAGAGGAGGCTGAAACGGAGGTGACGGAGCAAAGGATGCTGAACAATGCCCACACTGGACAGAAACACGAATGGGAGAACTCATTTTGGTGATAAAGTGAGAAACATGAGCTTGAAGTGACGATAGATGTGGAGGGAAAAGGGAAATGGATGCTGAGGAGGAAGAACAGTGAGAAGGTTCATGGGAGCAGTGAGGGAGGGCGTGCAGGTGACTGGTGTGAGGAAGAAGGAATTAGAAGAACCTGATCCACTGCAGGAACCGTTTATGTTAAAATGCAGCAACAACGTGAAGATTTATTCTCAAAACACATTACTTCATTACTTGTATGTCACTTGAAAGTGAATAATTCAACTGTTTACAACTGTTTGGGCTTGGTTAATGCATTTTGGAAATTAAATTTACTATTAAGAGTATTTCTATTAAATTATCCAACTTCAAGTGATTTAGTTATTGACTGTATCATGATAGAATTTTAAAGATATGCAGATCACCCAAAATTATTATTTAAAAATAACAGCTTCAGAGAGTTTCTAAGTGATGTTTTAGCACCAAACACAAATGTCTTTAGATATATAAATAGACAAAGAAAGCACAAAGAGGCACAGAAGCAGAATATCCACCTCTAGGTCTATTTTGTGCAGTATTTGTTGCTTTGGCTCAGATGAGGTTTGGTGGTTTGTGGTTCACTTCTGCCGCCATCGTGTCTGCAGCACAACTCTAGCACCACCTGGTGGTGCAGATAGAGAACAGGCCTTCATTCTGCTGTAGGTGTGGCCCTGAGAGCACTGAGAGCACAGAGAACCGCCAACATGAAGTGATTGTACTTGTAGGATATGAATGTGATGGAAAAAAAAATACTGATTTGTCATTACATGTCTGTCTATGAGGGAACGGATCAGAAACCCACGTGCACACTTTGATCTTTTCTCCTATGGCATCAGTATGGACACCATCTCTGTATGTTGCTCCAATAATCACAACAGCTGAGCATCTCATTGGTGCTTTCCTATCTTCATTTAAATGACTTGTGGAATTGCACAGAAGATGAAGAAGAAAAAAAAAATCCTTTTAGAGCATAAACAAAGGCAGACAGACATATCAATCACTTGTGCATAAGCCTGCAGTGTCTGCTAGGCTTTATAGTGTTGTGATATTTCCTCAATTTTAAATTCGGGAATTTATTTAGAATATGTACACAGTAATATAAGCAATATAGGAGATTTATATAGTATTTTACAGTAAAAGATGTCATTTCTTCTGTGTCGATGTTGTGAAACCACTGATTAAAACAAAATATAAAAATCCAAACTACTTACTAATACTACTAAGTTGTACGTCTTTTTGAAAAAAAAAAAGTTTTAATGTAGAAAATTGTGGTTAAAATGTAGGAAATGGAACCACACACTGAATATATATTAAAACTATATTAGTTTTATATAATTATCTGAACACGTTATTTTCCATCTGGACTTGTACTCTCGTAAATAACCTTGTACATTTTTAGCTCACAGTTCAATATTTCTAATTCTGTGTTAAATATGCAAATAGTTTCCCTGCCCTTGAGTGCTGCGTTAATAATGCAGTTCAGCCAATTAACATTTTCTCTCACTGAGATAGCAGGATGTAGCCACACGTCCTCTTATTTTACCAAAGTTCTTGGTGCTTTGTCCTTGACAGAAGTTCTTGTGTGTAAAACTCATGAAGGCCTCTGATTAAACTGTTCAATCTACGTTCCACTAAATGGAGGATTACGCTAATTGAAATGTTATATTTTTTACAGGATTTTGAAAACTTTTGTTATGCATTGTATTGATTTTTTTTTATTATTTTTAAGATTGATATAAACTAAATTGAAATGTTTCTGTATTCGTATTTTCCAAAGTTTCTTTTTGCTTGTTGTAGATTGTACAGTTCCTTTTATTGTCCGCTAGATGGCAGCACTGTTCAAGATATCACCCAGAATAAGGGTTTCTCTTCCATGAAGGATTTTTTGTTTTACCAACTGGCACTGCAACAATGTGAAGATTTTCTTTTCTTTTGTCCGTTTAATAAATAGAATGTTATTGTGTGCTGAAAAGCAGTATCTGTAAGTAAATCCGTTCTATGAAGGGAGATATAATGTCATGTTGAGAAGTTTGACCCTTTTTATTTCAATACTAAAGGCAAGAAATACTTTGAAGCAAATCCCGCATTGTATTATGCATTTAGTAAATATGTTCTCCTTTTATGTATTATTCAGATAAATCTTGAAGACATCAGAGATATATTTTGACATGTTTTGGAAACAGTCCTGCATTTCTTTTCTGAAGTAATGCGGTGTTTTTGCACTGATTATTAGTTATTTCCAGTCTGTTGAATCCTGGTCCTGGAGGACCGCAGTGTTAGCCTGTTTTTAATGTCTCTCTGCTCCAGGTCATCTAAATCTTATGAGTGCGTCTTCTTCGACTGCTGCAGAAAGCTCGTTACAGTCGGGGTAAAGGAGTCAAAAACATGTGATCACAATTCACTTCTGACCAGTGAATTTTGTTTCTGGAAGGACTGCACCAGATGACTTTTGCATACCCTGTCCTGCCGATCAGATCTGATGAATCTGTTGTGAAGATTTTCTGCTGAAATCTTGACAACAATCTGCTCATTCTAATAAAAAGAGAGTAACATTTAAAACATGGAAGATAATGGTCATTTAGCACTGTGATTCACCACTACTACCGCAGGTCACAGCAAAATTGTGCCTTTCCACAGAGGCGTAATGCATTCACTCAGACAGGGTTGAGCCCTCCTGCATATTTTTAGATGTCCTGCTCTGACACACCTGATTGTAATGATCAGGTTGTTACTGGGCTTTTTGCAGGCTTTGTTGATGAGAGATTTAAAATCAAGCTGCTGCATTTCCACTGCGTTCACTTAAATCCCAAAATGTAGAATCCTAAGCCTACAGTCCCTGGCTGCCATGCTTTAAGGTTTATTCCCACTCCAAGACAAATGAATCTGATGAACATGTTCTAATCAAACTCTACAGAAAGCCTGACAATGAGCTCCTTGTTAGAGTTGAACTTCCTAGTTGATCATTCTTGAACATGTAACCGTATTGATGCCTGTTCATTTAAAATGTTCGCAGGGAAAGCGAGCTGAGGATGGATCGGTGGAGAAGAGGGAACGACAGGCAGGGCTGACTGGGAACAGAAGAAAAACGAGCAGTCATCTGTTTACAGTTTCCCAGAAATGTAGTCACAAGAGTTTCACCACAATCCCCGACAGTGGGTGACGGGACTGCGTGAACCTTTTCTCTTGGCTTCAGCGGCTGCACTGAATAATGCTCACAGTGACGGTTAATGTCAGCGAGGGGATGCAGCTGATGTGCACAGCTTATTGAGAGACCAAAACAAAACAAGTGGGTGCTCTTTTCTAAATGAATACACTGATTCACAAGTGTTGCTGCTGCCTGCGGACTTTACATAATCAAGTCACATTACTCCACTGTCAGGAACAAGATGAAACTCAGTTCTGAAGGTGGAGCTAGGAGCTACAGGAAAAAAGTTATGATGAATGCCATCATTCACATATTTATTCCAAGCAAGTGTGTTTTTTTTGTTTTTTTGTTTTTTTGTTTTTTTTAATTATTATTATTGCATTTGAGATTCTGCTGAGGAAACGTGATCCAGTGAAGATACTGAGAGGGAGAAAGATGGGTAAAAATGTGGAGAGAGAATGACAGATGGGAAGAGACAGAGAGATGCGGCGAGAACGGGAACAGCAGATTTGTAGTGACAGGCTGCCCGGTCGGAAGTTGTGCGATTGTTTCGCCTCAAACCTGCGCCACGAAAACCAGTTTGAACCAGAATCCCCAGAATTTCGAAACGAAGAGGCTTTATAAACTGTCCCCCAAGTAGCACTGCATCCGTTGACCAGTTCATTGCCGGGAGCTGTATTTATCCTGTAATGATGGTTGTGGAATCTGTTCTTGTCTCAGTAACATTCGCTGGAGCTGGGTGGCGGCGGCACTGTGAGCCAGCGTATCTGTCAGATGTGAGTCAGGCAGGACTGGCAGATACTTCTTAGCAGCTTTGGGTGAGCTTACTGAGACAGCTGAAGTTTACAGTGACAGTTTGTGACAAGTGTCAGGTATGTTTTCATCCAACATGAAAGTACGGAGCTTTCTTTTTCTTTCTCTTTTTCTTTTTTTCAAATGAGGAGTGATTGCAGGGTCTTTATTTTGAATTACACAGAGTCAAAATCAACCACAAGAAGTCTGTACTACTGGCTTTCTTCACTTAATGCAAAGTGAGCAGGAGTTGTTATTCGTGGTGTTGATCCAAAGGGATTCAGACCATATTTTTATATAATTCATTAAAAATACAATATAATAATGCACAAGTGAAAATTTCCAGACATACAGTCTGTTTTCCTCAGACGTCTAAATAGACAGGGTTGTTTTTTCAGACTGAATTAATATTTCCAGTTGCCAATCCTGCTTGATGTGCATTCTACACTTTAACCAGCTGAGCTCCCTGCAGAGCTGCATGCTGTGTATGTATCGCACCAGAAATCTAATTTCTATTAGGTTTTATAGTTAGAAATGTCTTGAGTGAAGGAGGAGTCATGAGACATTCAGCGCTGTTTTAGTGGAATGTAATGTAATGTAAAACAGCTTTAATCATGGTTTTATTTAATGACAATTATTCTTGCTCACATCAACAGATCAAGGAACAGCTATCCCACAGGCACAGAGTAAAAACTGTGTTGTCAATGTCAATGAATGAGAAAACTTCCTGTTATGTCAAGGATTTGATTGTGTCGTAAGATTATAATATATATTCTTACATTTTCTATTCTTCATTCAAGTTCTGGTGACTTGAATGGAGACAGCTGGAGCAGACATTGGGATTGGATGAAGCTGTGATTTTTTTTTTTTTTCAGTCGTCACCTGTGTCGTCTAAATATGGATGCAAACAGGGGATGCCTTTGTCTTTCGACAAAACACATCAGCTGCAGTCAGCTGATGCAGACCGAATGATGTGCCGGGGCATTGACCAACGTAGCCTGACACGGTCGTTGCATAACTAAACTGCCTCATGCAATCATTTCTCCATGCAGCCAATGGATGACCTGCTTGTGATGGTCTGTTTCTGGTTAGAATTATCCAATAAAGACTGAAGCTTCGGTGTATGCAACAGACACATGATACAGGCTGGGGTATTTTTACAAAAAGATATGAAGAACAGAGCCTTGACACAAATAACTTGGATGTACTTTTTAATTACTTCAGGACATGTCGTGTTTCTGAGACAGAGTTATGATCCTGAATGGCAGGCAAGGAGAGGGAATTATTATTTCTGTCTTTGTTCAGAAAAAAACAATTGTTTTGTATCACCAAACAACTTCTTTCTTCTCTTATTTTTCTCTCACATTCACACGAATACATTTTCTTTGTGGCAGATGTATTCTCCTCTTGTGAGTCACACACCTCACTCTTTCTTTATCTTCAAGTCTATACTCTTTGTAGCAAAAAAGGAAAAAGAAATGTCTGTGTTTAAAAATAGCTCCCTCTTGCCAGTTTCCTGAAGTGCAAGAAAGTGAAACTTCCCACCGAAAAGTGGCAACGGAGGGAAAAGGACCGCATTGCGCCGTGGTGAAAGTGTAAATCTGCCTCTCGTTTCAGAGACGGCTTTGATGTCACTGGAATATACTGCACACGCAAACACACACACACACACATGCATACACACGCGCACTATTTTACTGACTGGAGGGAAAATGTGATTTGAAATGCCAGTGGTTTTTGTATTATCTACTATTTTGAAGTTTTTTTTCTTTTATTTAATTTTTCAAAAACTGTTACAACACCTCGATTGTTGTCTGTTCGAACCTGCCGAGCGCCACTATAGCTGTGTGGAGTTTGCATGTTCTTCCTGTTTATCCACCACGTCTGTCTGCATTTCAGAACCTGCACTTATCTTTGTAAAATTGCTACTTTTACCTTTTTCTTCCACACAAATTATCTAAAATACAACTTTTGTTCACTCAGTGGGAGACAGACAGATATGTTGAATCATACCTTTCTCTGACAGAATCCAATGTACCATTGGTTTTATTCTTTCATACTAACACAGTGTCTCTTAAACACCACTATCCTCTGTGTGTTTTAGTCCCTTTGACTTCACTGAGATTGCACAGACAACGGCGTTGTTATTTTTTGTAGACAAAGTGAAATGTGGTACTTTTATTGAATTGAACTCTGTATGCTGCTGATCCTCTCTGCCAAGAGGTTTCCTTTGATGTTCCTCGTGTTTGGACGGTTCGGGGAAAAGATGGCTCACCAGACCTGAAAGCGATTGAATCCTGACCAGCTGGACTTGGTCATATCTGTCTTAGAAGATGTTTCGCCCCTTCTCCAAGCTCACGTGGGAGGTTCAGGTGTTTAAAGTCTTTGTGTGCCACACAAGATTTAAATAAGCTAATATCTGAGGTTGCCAAATATTTTGCCAGCTTAGTCAAGGGAACAGCGCGGACTGATAAAGATGCTTGGATAAGGGGCAAAATAAATTCTTGGCCTCCTGCCTGGATGATTGAGACTCTGCATAGACATGCCTCATCACATCTCAGAATAGTTGCGGGATCATTTGTTTAAGGATCTCAACCTTGAAAAAGCGATATCTATTAAAGAAATTGAGGTCGTCGTTGAAAATACTGAGGGAGGAATGTTTTTGCTTCTCTTGGGAGCCTCATGTGTCTGGTTCCTGTGTTTTATTCTGGTACTTGTTTTGTTCTGGCTGCTACCTCAGGTCTCCTCTGCAGAAGAGCAATCGATCTTTAGGGAATGTCTGTAAAATAACAGTGAGACGTGGCTCATTCACCTCACGGACAGGTGACTCCATCAAGGATCTTCCTCTTAGTCTTTATGCTCATTACAAGTTACAACAACAGACCATGAAATTTGATAATTTGATCATCTCTTTAACAATTTTCCTACTTGTGCTCAGTAATTGTCTGTTTTGAGTGCAGGAGATCTGAGTTCAGTTCCTTTTTGTGTCAGGAATGGGGTTGGATGTAAAGACTAGCCAAAAACAAGGTGCAAATTGCAACAGCTTGCTGTTAATGAGAACACCCTAAAAGACATGCCTTCTACTCTTGGTATGAGAGGTATCTGTTCTTAATATTTGAGAACCTAATGCTTTTAATAGTCTCTTTAGAAGCATTTATTTTTATGTTTTTTGGTTTTGTAGTTGAAGAATTGTGCAGTGCTGACCCAGTTCAAGTGAAACCTTGGAACGCAGCCATAAACTGTTGTGCTGTAGCTTTATAGATCCATATTTGGTGTGGAACCCACCCCCACCTTTATGGCAACAGATGGAGTCTTGACCTTGAGTGTTAAATGTGACAGGGAGCACCTGCTACTAAATCAATTTCACGTGATTTCACTTTTTCAGCAATATATATCTTAAAAATATATACATAAAGAGGAACATTTTTCTGTTTTATCACTAGTATATGTGCGCCATTAACGGATCCTTCTTAGTTTGAATAAAAAAAAAAACATGCGTCAATATGGGGTTAAATTATTAATTAATTAACTCAATTTAACAATCGGGGAAGAGAAAGTGGCTGGAATTTGATGCAGTTTACTGGGATCTTGTGATGGAGGCGCAACTTTTCCACACTGGCGTATGAGAGGAGCGCAGCGCGCAGCCAATCACAGGCGCGCACCGCTCAGCTCCACTAATCATGGATTAGCCACAACCGACTGCAGTCTGCAGCGCTGGGAGGGAGAGCTAGTCACTGCCATTCACTACTCACATTCTCAGTCTTTTATTATTAGCTCGCTTGGATCCAGCAGCAGGGATTTTTTCTTTCTTTCTTTCTCTCTCTCACAGCAGCAGCGACTTTTTGCATTGCGCATCCGAGCAGGCTGCGCGCATCGAGAGATCTCAGGTAAAGGTGCGAGGAGGGGGGGAACCAATGCAGAGAGGAGCTACCGATTCAGGGAAGGGTCCGCAGGTATAGGACTCCGTTCGATGGCCCTTTAATTTAAACCCACTGTATAGTAAAACGCGGCTTCGTCGAGGCGCTCCTTCGTTTCACCCCCCCCCCCCAAAAAAAAACCCCCCCGATATGTTCAAGACGGCCAATTACCCGACGGTGGATCCTGCGCCCACCATCATGCACGGCACTTGGTTTGCCACGGGGTGCCGAGAAAACACGCCCGTGGCGGTGGAGAAGCCCAAGAAAAAGGCGTTCAGCCTGGTGAAGATCATGTCTCTGAGCAGCAAGAAGGCGCACGGTCCGCACCCGCACCACAACAACAACATGCCGTTCACCATCCACTGTCACATCGGGAAGGAGATCAAACACATATGCAGCAACTGCAGCCGCGGAAACGACACGCAGGACGGTGAGTGCGCTTGTGTGGTGGTTTCGCCCATAGTAAGTGAGGGAGAGAGAGAGCGAGCCTTGCGGTATTACCGAATGGATGTGTTCCTTATTATGTGGAGCTGGCCGCGCTTCACCGTCTGATAACCAGATTAAGACGCAGATCAGTCTGTTTGTTTGTGTCCGTCTGCCGCTCGTCCATTGCGGTGGTTTTTATTTAGAATTAAAACGACACCACGAAACGAGAGTGGTTCGCTGTGGCTTGTTGCTGAAACTGCAGCTGACTGGATGAGAACTTCTCCCAGGGCTGGGCTGCTCTTTGTTGCTTTGTGTGAACGCAAACATGGTTTTTCTCTCTCCTGTTTTATAAATGTTTTTTTTTTTTCAATTCTTGTTTTTAACCTATTCACGCGTATTCAGATGCTATGCAGCGTTTTTGTACAAAGCCTCCCAGTGTCATTACATCACCACTCAGCCATCTTGGTATGCAAACAAGTGTTTTTAATTAAAACCAGTTGCCCATTAAACTAGTGGAGAGTGGAAGTTATGTGCACCACGGTGGTGATGATGATGATGATGATGATGGCTCAAATACAAAAGCATTTGAATCACACTTCTGTGAATATTTAGAATAACGACCCTCCTTTCTTGTCCTTAGTTTCAGTAGGCAGAGCTCCTCTCTTCTGCCAGGATTTTGTCATGATTGTGCTAAATTGCATCACAGTTAAACTGCAGACATTCAGGTTCCTGTTTGGAAATGGCTCAAAGGAACTTTGTTGGGAGGTGTTGAACAGTGTGGATTCGAATAATACAGTAGGTGCTAAGATCAGCCTAAATTATGTGTAAAAACCCTGCTTCAATTCGATTGTCTTTTAGAGGAATAGCAGCCTAAGACGTGTTTTGATGTTGTGCTTCCACTGAAGTTACCAGAAGTGAGAGACGTTGCCATCTTCTCATCAGTCATACAGTATTAGCAGATTGTTACGGGGCTGCCGGACGCTGCTGAGCTTACGATCGGGTGTCTTTCTGTCTCCATCTATTCTTTTAGACCTCTAATGAAGTCATCTGAATCTCAACAGGATTCAATTAGCATCGACTGTGGGGTTATTTATAGACTGGCGTGGTGGCAGGATTGCTAAGATGGTTGGCTCAGAGGCGCCCGAGTCGTCAAGCGAAGGGTCCGTGGGGCCGAGTTCTGCACTGCATTACTGTCACATTATTTATCAAGCTGTCCCGCTGGCCTCGGGGGACGGGAGGAGGGAGGCTGGCCTGGAAACTGATAGGTCTGTGTTGACAAACATTGTGAAATTGATGTGATGATCTAAAAGAGAGCAAACCACTCGACCGATGATGATCTGAAGCAATGTGGCGACACTGATGATGGAGGCAGCGCTTCATGCATATGCTTCCGGGTCCATCCTGTCTTGAAGTGTTTTGGTCAGAGGTTCAAGAATGGAGGTATTCAAGTTTTGTTTTTAAATCCATAAATGCAACACTAGCTACTGATGTTAGATAAATTGGGCTCTTTTGGCTGTAGAGGCTGCAGAACACTGTTTAAGATTGTTGTGATTGTCTCGATGGGAGTGAAAACGTTTCCCTGGGAGGTTATCCATTATAATAAAATCCTGATAATTACCCCTGTCTGCTTTAATTTTTCTAAGTCCTGTCCAGGTGAAGCAGCTCTGTTGCTGCAGCGTGCCTGGCTGCGTTGATTGATTTGAAAACCGTGCACATCCATCAGGGTCGACCACACTCAAAGTGGAGATGATTGATGGCTCATTCAGCCTCTCTGAATCCATTCGTACAGCGTGGCTGAGTATGATCGTTGGCTCTGAAAAATGCTTCTTTAATAAACAGTTCTTGGAAGCTGATTGTTGTGTTCAGTCAAAGTTACTTAGCTTATTGTTTATTTGAGAGATTTCATCCAGTTTGAAGTGAGAAGCCTGGGGAGCACATGGTGCTGTTTGCTGCAAGCGTTCCTATTCATAGTTTTATTTTTTTAAGTTGTTCACAAGCTGGGAGTCTTTTTGTTTTTGTGTGCACCTTGTTGGATTTTTTTTCCCCCCCCTTTTCTGTAAGTGACGCTGCTTGTATCCCTTTACACTTGGATTCATCTCGTCATGTAATAGTTTGTGTATCAACAAAATGCTTAACATTCTTTGCCTTGGATATCAAACAGTACTTTAAAGTCTTAAGGGGTGGGTCTTGTGAATAGTTGATGAGGAGCAGAAAGATTCCTTCTTAATGAGGTGCTTATCAGTCTGTTTAGTGTGTTCTGGCAAGCCGTGCAAACGGCTCAGTGTGGTGCAGCCTCTCACTGTTCAGAGCGCGTTCTGCATAATGCCATCTGATATTGCAGGTTTGTTTATCTTCTTGTGTAACCTCTTCCACAGGAGGCCACTCTGCACCAAGTGTTTGCTTCTCGGATCTTTTTAAAAACTACATCTCCTCTGCGTCCTCGTCTTAAAATATTTGATTCTTCTGGTCCCATTGCAGCTGAGGAGGTAGAGAGGCTGGCCGCCATGCGCTCCGAGTCCTTGCTCTCTGGCACACACACTCCACCCATCCGACGGCGGAGCAAGTTTGCCACTCTGGGGCGGCTCCTCAAGCCCTGGAAGTGGAGGAAGAAGAAGAGCGAGAAGTTCAAGCAGACCTCTGCAGGTGCGTCACGTTTTCACCATCATTTCATGGAACAGATAACATGTTACGGATTGTTACTTGAAACATAAGATTTCCCTTCTATAGTTTAAAGAATTCAATAGCTGGATAGCTAAGATGGGCGTTTTCACTGCTTCAGCAATCTTGAGGCGCTTTACACTGTTGATCACACACGCATGCACACACACACACATGCATACACTCCCACACATCAGTGGTGACAGCTGCCATGCAAGCCTTAAAATAAACTGAGCTTCCAGGTGTCTGATGTGACGAAGCTCAGTATTGGTGATCACTGTTCCTTCATTTGAATGGATGTGCTTTGGCCAAAAGGAAAATAAGTATGGCGTTTTTTTGTCTTCGTTCGGGGTGATTGAAAATGCAGCGAATTGATTCAGCAAAAGTGCAGCGTTGGGAGTTTGATGTTTTGAGGGACGTGTAGATTCCCTTTCATCTGGCAGCCTGCTGTTGTCAGGGTGAGCGGCCTCCTCAGAGGTGGCTTTTTTTTTTTATTTTTCCTCCTTCGGCTCGCACATCCTGAGGTCTGCTGTCAGTCTGCTGGATAGGAGGAGGATTTTCCATCTTCCATGTTGGAATTGGACGGTTTATTGTAGATTCATAATTGTACATTAACCTGAATGAATAGTCAGAAAACATGCAGTTGACTTTTGACTGATGAAGCTAAACTGAATCTTTCTTGTTTTTTTGCCCAGAGTATTGATGAAATACATGGGTTAGCTGTTTATTGGCACAGTCGTGCATGGTCTTTGTTAATAGTGTCCTCTGTTCTGGTGAAGAGCTGAGCGACAAACGATGCTGCGTTCCGGGTGTTAATGCACAGTGGAGCCGAGGGGGAGCGGCGCTTTTCGCTGCTATTGTGATCTCTTTGTTTCGCCTGCATACAGCTGCCACCTCCAAACAATTCAGTTGCCACTTTTGTTCTATTCTGCGCTTTTTGTTGACAGATTATGACCCGCCGCATCGGGCTGGACTGAATTTCTGGGTTGAGTTAAGTCACAGGTGTTATGCAGCCTCACAGGAAGCTCTGGCCGAACGGGCTCACTGTCAGCGGGCATCCAACTTTTCAAATCATGAATAAATGGAGTATTAGTGGTTTTGTGGAAGTCTGAGGCGACGGTGGAAATTCAAATGACAGCAAATTTTGGAGGGATTTTAAACTCTAGCAGCAAAGTTAATAGTTACATAGAGACTTTAGAGCTGCTGATGTATGTTGTTTGTCATTATGACTGAGAATTGAAGCTGTGGTTTCTCTCAGCTATTCATGTTCACACGTTTTATAGTCATTCTTTTGTTCTTCACCGCCAGTGTATTGCTTTAGTTGATCCCAAATCTCTCCCAAAGATCAGTGTAACTATCTTATTCCACATATTGATGACAAAATGTTTTCAAATGGACAAACATTAGATCATCTCTCGGTAAACAAAACTTATTTGGTGACCTGTAGCCTCATTATTGATCTGGGTTTATATTTAGAACGTCATGCATGCTGTTTTGCATCTGCCCTCATTTAAGCGCCAGGGTGACAGCCGTTTATGACGCTCCTTAATGCCTGGAAACGGATGACCCCATTTTAAGAAATGATTGAAAACTGACGCCACCTTCTGTGAGCAGTTTGCGGCTTGATTTATTGTATTCATTCTTTTTCTTTGCTAACAGCTTGGTATTGACTGACCGTTTGTCAGCCTGATTTAAAAAAAGAAAAAAAAAAAAAGAAGTGTGGCTACACTTTATATTTGTCTCATTAAAGGCAAAGTTAAAGTCAAGTGTACGTTCGTGCTCACCGCTGCTCTCCTCTAATCTTGGACTTGAATGCGTCGTCGTCTTTTGTCTCGGTGGTCGTCGGCGATACCTCGCTGATGATTATGTTTCCGATCCAGCGGGGAGCGGGACCAGCCGCTGGGCATGCAGATGTTGTCACGGATAATTGGACACCGAACACACTGGCTGATTATGAACGTGTTGTGATATTAAGCAGATGAAGGCGAGCTCCGGGCGGGGGGGGGGGGGGCTGTGCTCTTCACCTCAGGAAGGAAGAAGGCAGCGCCTGACAGTTGGTTGGCTTATCATGCCGTCTTATTGTGCTGGGTGAATTTTCTCTGCGAGCTGGTATCGGGGAGAGATCTCACTGGGAAGATTTATCAAAGGAACATGCTTGTTTTACTCTGATATTATCTTGACATCTAGTTTAATCTGAATAGGACATTTCCCTGTAAGGAGCAGTCATCTGAGGACACTGATGATGATGATTAAGATCGTTTTGTATAGATAATTTTCTGAATATTTATCGTATTGTATGGACGGAGAAGCTAGTGTGTCCTAAAGCCAGGTTGTCCTTCCATAGGTGTCAAGGTCTCGCTTTGATTTGCCCGGGCTTCAGACGCATGAGCCGTTACGCTTGAGCTCCTCATTGATAAAAGACTCCGTGAAAGTTGCAATACAGTTTTTGTGAAGCTCAGCCTGTGAGAATTGCCTCAGTAAAAGCCTCCACTTTGAGCTACTGAGCCTCGGGGTTGGTACGATGTGTTCCGAGTATCTGGGTCACTTCGCAGTGGAATATATTTTTTTTTTCTGGGGGAAAAAAAAAAAAAAAAAACTAAGTGTAGTGTTCACAGATCAATGGCGGCTCTGCTCAGATATGCCAGTTTCATTTAATATGCTCTCAGCTGAGTCTCCCCGATGGGCACCTAATCTTCTCATCTCGGTACAGATTCAGTGGCGGGAGCGTCGGACTCGGGCTGGGGTAGCCATCGAAAATAGAATCTGGTTGATACGCAAGTTAAAGTTGCTTGATTTCAGACTACAAAATGAAAGGTTACATAAAGTGTTGCTTTTGTCCGTCCGTCATCGTCTGTACCCACTGGGGAGCAGCAGGAAGCTGGACTAACACTTAATTAACCCTACATGCGTGTTTTTGGGTTGTGGATCGAGCCAGATTACCTGAGGATACATGCATAGGCAGACCATGCAAACTTCACACTTAAATTGCCCCAGCTTTGGAATCAGACTATTTTTTTGTTATTGTTATTTTTTCCACTTAAAGGAGAGTGTGCAAATCACTAAACCATTATGAAAATAATTTGTTTTTTGTCTATACAACACTTCTTTTGTCATAATGTGGCACCCCCAAAATTGGGGAACCACAAGTTAGAGTGGCTGTATTTAATTTTGAACATGGCAGCTAATTTTGTTAATATTTATTTGTTTTTGAATGAATATTTTGGGCACAGAGTTGCTACTTTTATGTTAACAGTGAGAGGGGGGAACGTTCGTGTTCGGACCAGTTGCACTGGGGAGCGATTAAGGGGAAGCGGTCCCCTCCCGTATCCTCAGATGCAGCCTGGGAAGACACGTGCAAAGACGTTTCTGACTCCTCTCTCTCCAAACTATTTAAACAGGTTAGTAAGCAGTCCTGACATTACCCTGTACGGTGTCCTGACAATACCCCTGATATTTATTTTAAGTTTTCGTGATGCTTTGAAGATTTATATGTTGTTAAATAACTTAAATAAGTCGGATGGTTTTGTCACGCGGCCGCCATTTTGGATCAGGTCCGGCTGCAGTTTCATTATATACAATGGGGAAAATGGCAATGAGGCTTCTGTACACTCGGGTTTTGCTAATGTATGTATTTTTTTATTGCCCAGTATTTGTTCATCACAGTTTGGTTAAAGGTGTATGAAAAGGAAGAGAAGTGTAAAATAAGCACATTTATTTCAGATATTTGAGGCTCTTTGATAGAGACAGACAGATTCAGATTCAGCAGAGGTTGAAACACTATTTAGGGTAATATATCCAGTTTATTCAGTCTACACTGAGCAGAAACAATGATAAATTCATTTTACTTGTTTATTGAGATAAATGATTAGGAAGCATGTATTTACAGACATGATTGGAAAATGAGAAGACATGGGAAAATGTGAATTGTGATTGTCAAGTGATGTGAAATGGAAATTGAAAGGAGATGAATGACAAACCCTAACTGAACTGTCTTAAGAAAATGAAAGTTATGTGCTATGGATTTTTGTTGTTTTGACATGTTCAAGAATAAACTGAGATGCAGCCTGGGAAGACACGTGCAAAGACGTTTCTGACTCCTCTCTCTCCAAACTATTTAAACAGACAGGTCGGCCGGCCGGTCGACATTATTTTTGTTACTGCGGCCACTTCACTGGGACCCGTAACAAATCTTGGGGGCTCGTCCGGGATTGGCGCCACCGGCTGGTTTGGAGCTGATCCATCGATGACATCTGGGACCTAGAACAGAACGACTGCGAGCAGAGGAGCGGTGAGCTGGACCATTGCCGAGCTGAGCGGAGCGACTGCCATGATGGAGAGTGGGAGGAAGAGCCTAGTGTGGGACATTAGGAAGAGCCTGGTCACCTTATCGGCAGGAGAGCTCCTCAGGATCGCCAGACAAGTGGGTCCACTGCCAGATCACGACCAGCCTGAGCTCGAGAAGGAAGATCCGGAAAGCTGCTTCGATTACATCAGTACTTTCCTGTACAGTAAGCACTTGTTAGAATTAGAGGATGGTGGGATGGTGCATTTGCTGATGCTAAAAGATTGTATTGATACTGTAATCAAGGAACGTGATGTTATGCTGTCATCAGAAGTTAAAGGGGATGCTGAGTTACACCTTATGCAGCCAGACACACAGATGGAGCGTACTGCTGACATGATAGATGACACTGACAGTCATCCTTCCACAGTCGATCCAGTTACACCAAGGTTAGCCAGGGCTGCACCAGATATCACCAACACTGAACTGCAGCAGATGCTATTAGACTATGAGGAGCTTGGTAGGAAGCTCAGACAGAATATCACTCTCACGACTGCCCAGTCACCACCACACTCCTCCGGGATGCGATCCCATGTTAGTCAGCCGAGTAGTGACTTATCTCAGAAAAGGGCCAATTCAGTTGGTCGGCCTGCAGCGCGGCCTGACCATGAGGTGCTTCTCCCCTTTAGAGACTTTTCCTGTTTTCAAAGAAGGGAGTTTAAAGTCCAAGGAGGTCAGGTTGGCGATCATTCGTCCGACATAAGCTACAACCACATAATCAAACAGATTGAAGAGGGGAGCCGAGAAGGGTTCCATGACACAGAGATAGTTCGTGGTGTGCTGAGAATAATCAAGCCGGGGACTTTCAAAGAAATGTTGATCAACAAAGATGATCTTACTGTGTCAGAATTGAAGGGGTTCCTCCAGGCACACCTGAGAGAGAAAAACAGTACAGAGTTGTTTCAGGAGCTGATGTGTGCCAGACAGGATGAAAACGAAACACCACAGCAGTTCCTGTACCGTGTCATTGGACTGAAACAGCGAGTCTTATTCACATCCAAATTGTCAGATGCAGGTGTGAAGTATAATGCTGCAACTGTCCAAGATGTCTTCCTACACACTGTTTACCAGGGGTTGGGATACAAACACAGTGATGTTCGACGGGAGCTAAAACCTCTATTGTCAAACTGTGAGGTGAGTGACGAAACCATCCTGCGTCATGTAATGAGGATCACAAGCGAAGAAAGTGAGAGACAAAAGAGGATGGGGTCTTCTCGTAGACAGACTGCAAGTGCCCATAGTGCTCAGCTGGAACTTAATGCAATCCAAGAACAAGTGAAACAAGAGAGTCAAGTTCCTAAAGCAAAGACAGACCCAATCAAAGAACTCACAGATAAAGTGGCGAAGCTTACAAGTCTGGTTGAAGCAATGCAACAACAAAATAAGCCTCAACCCCCGGACCATGTGACCTATTCTCAGAACAGAGTCAAAGGAAAGAGGGAGAGACCTTATGGCTGTCCAGCATGTGTTGAGCAGAACCGTCAAGATTGTGGCCATTGTTTCATCTGTGGTGAAGTGGGTCACAGGGCGGTTGGCTGCCTGAAGAAACAGCAGAACCAGGGAAATGTGAGCCGGTCGCTGCCACGGGGCACTCAGTGATCGGGTCTCAAAACCAGCCCCAGAGTGAACACCAAGCAGAAAGAAAAGATCCAGCCGGCAACAAAGATCCAAATCCGACTTCATCAGGAGTCGCCATCCATAAACAAGGTGAGACACTTGCTCTCTTCAGTGATGAAGCGTCGTGCAATAAACGAGGAGCAGTTGCTAAACTGATTGGGAGAAAGGCTCTGATACAATGTAATTTCAGTGGCTTGACGGCTACTGCTTTGCTTGACACTGGTGCACAAGTTAGTATCATAAGCCGAGACTGGAAACAGAGGTATTTGCCGGACTTGGTCGTGAGACCCCTGTCAGAAATCATTGAAGAACTGGATGAACTGAAAGTCTGTGCAGTAAATGGGGACCCCATCCCATTTGATGGCTGGGTACCTATAATGATCAACTTACCTGGAAGTGAGGATCCTGGCCTCTCCATCAGCACACCGGTGCTTGTCAGCAGCCTGCCCATGGACAAACCACTGGTTGGTTTCAACGTCCTGGAGCAAATCATGAAAGGACAACCAGAACAGTTAATACCTACACTGGTTACGTTGCTTCAAAAGGCCATCTGTGTCTCTGCTGAGAAAGCTGAGGCGATTGTAAGCTTCATTCAGACAGAAGTGTCCCACCTGCCACAAGGTCAGCTAAGAACAGGTGAAAAGGACGTGATCATCCCTGCTGGGCAAGTCACCTGGGTGAGATGCCGAGTTCCGTTAAAGATCAACTCCGGTGACCACTTGGTGTTGTTCGAGGCAGGTGAAGACATTCAACCCTTAGAGCAGCTGGAGGTGGTGACAGGGTTGGTTGAAATTAAGAACCCTGCCAAGCCCTATGTCACAATTGCTGTTGGTAACAACTCCAAACACAATGTTACTCTGCACAAAAAGACCACTTTGGGCACAGTGCAGCCCATTGACCGGATTGTGGAAGCTGAAACCACCGACAAACCTGCATTCACCACAACAGTCAATAAGGTTACCATTGAGCCAACTGAACCAAGTCCACCTCATTGGCATCCTCAGGTGAACCTTGACCATCTGGAAGAGAAACAACAGGAGGTTGTCAGGAGAATGTTGTTTGAGGAATGTGGAGCTTTTGCAAAAGATGGCAATGATATTGGATGTAATCCGAGTCTGCAAATGGTGATCAATCTAAGAGATGACATCCCAGTGCAAAGAGCTTACACTTCTATACCGAAGCCACTCCTAAAAGAGGTCAAAGAGTACATCCAGGACCTCATTGTGAAAGGATGGATAGTCAAGTCCAAGTCTTCATACGCTGCTCCCATTGTGTGTGTGCGAAAAAAAGATGGCACATTACGACTCTGCATTGACTATCGTCTGCTGAATCAGAAGACAGTGCCAGACCGACATCCACTGCCTCGTATAAGGGACCTGCTTGACACCTTGGGGGGATACTCCTGGTTCAGTATCCTGGACCAGGGCAAAGCATATCACCAAGGATTTGTGGCAGAAGGCTCCCGTCATCTCACTGCCTTCATCACGCCCTGGGGTCTCTACGAGTGGATACGAATACCATTTGGGCTTTCCAATGCACCTGCAGCATTTCAGCGAAGCATGGAGGAGATGTTGAGTTCTCTTAGGGACGAGTGCTGCATACCGTACCTGGACGACATCCTCTGCTACTCCAAGTCCTTTGAGGATCATGTGGAGGGCGTCCGCAAGGTGCTCCAGGCTTTACAGCGCCAAGGTGTGAAGCTTCGACCTGAAAAGTGCGAGATGTTCAAAGGAGAGGTTCGCTATGTCGGGCGACTGGTTAGTGCTGAGGGTGTTCGAGTTGACCCCAAAGACCTGGAAGCAGTACTTGCTTTGAAGACCCAAGTACCACAGACTGTAGGGGACTTGAGGAGGATCCTCGGGTTCCTCAGCTACTACCGCTCATACATTCAAAACTTCTCAAGGACAGCTCAGCCTCTATATGAGTTACTCCAGGGGAAGTCTGCAGCACAACAAGCCTACTGTCGACCGAGCAAAACCAAAGGACCCCAACTGCCATCAAGAACATCCATACAGTGGGCTGCCGAGCATCAAAGTATCCTTGAGAGACTGATTGATGTGTTAACGAATCCTCCAGTCCTAGCGTACCCAGACTTTGACCTGCCATTCATTCTGCACACTGATGCATCGGCGCAGGGCCTCGGGTCCGTCCTCTACCAGCAGCAGGAAGGAAAGCTACGAGTCATTGGCTATGGATCACGGACCCTGACACCGGCAGAGCGCAATTACCATCTGCACAGTGGTAAGCTAGAGTTCCTGGCTCTAAAGTGGGCAGTGTGCGAAAAGTTTCGAGATTATCTCTTCTACGCTCCACACTTCACGATCTACACCGACAACAACCCACTGCTATATATCATGAGTACAGCTAAACTGAATGCGGTCGGTCATCGCTGGGTTGGAGAACTGTCAGACTTTCGGTTCAGCATCAAGTACAGACCAGGAAAAGCCAACGTAGATGCTGATACCCTGTCCCGTATCCCCCTTGACATCGATCAGTACATGTCCAAGTGCACAGAAGAGCTGTCACAGGAGGTGGTGAGCGCAACTTGGGAAGGGACCCGAGCAGCCCAGAGGAAAGACGTGGCCTGGGTGGCTGCTCTCCTGGCCTCCTCTCAGGATGTTATCCTACAACCTCGCACACCCCTCCAGGAAATCAAACATGATGACTTGGTTCAGGCTCAAAGGGAAGATCCCACAATTGGAGAGGTCATGAGACTTAAAGAATCTGACACAACACTTACTGAAGACATCAGGAGGTCCGTGAAAGAATCTGCAAGCAAGCTCCTTCGTGAGTGGGACCGTCTGCACCTCGAGCAAGGTCTCTTGTATCGGCGCACACCGGAGAGAAAACAACTCGTTTTGCCCCTCAAGTATCAGCCCATCGTCATGAAACACCTGCACAATCACATGGGCCATGTGGGTACTGAGAGAGTATTACATCTTGCAAGGGAAAGATTTTATTGGCCTCACATGAAAAGGGACATAGAGGAATATGTGACGAGGAAATGTTCTTGCATAAAACAAAAGAAGCCGACAGTCCATGTACGTGCTCCCATGAGTAGCCTCAAATCCAACTCACCACTTGAGTTAGTCTGTATCGACTATTTGCACCTGGAGAAGAGCAAAGGGGGGTACGAATACATTCTGGTGGTTGTGGACCACTTCACAAGGTTCGCTCAGGCCTACCCGACTAAAAACAAGTCAGGCCGCACAGCAGCAGAGCGAATATATTGTGATTATGTCCCTCGCTTTGGCTTTCCCAACAAGCTCCACCATGACCAAGGTCGCGAGTTCGAGAACGAGCTCTTCCGGACTCTCGGACAGCTCTCTGGGGTTGGTCACTCCCGAACCTCCCCGTACCACCCCCAAGGTAACCCGGCTGAGCGGTTCAATCGCACATTGTTGCAGATGCTACGCACACTGACCGATAAAGAGAAGGCAGCGTGGAAGGACCATCTCCCACAAGTTATACATGCGTATAACTGCACCCGACATGAGTCCACTGGTTACTCGCCCCACTTCCTGCTCTATGGTCGCCACCCCCGCCTGCCAGTGGATCTCTTGTTTGGGTTTGCAGAAGAGACTGATCCAGTGACACGCAGCGGATATGCTGAGAAGTGGCGTAAGAGAATGACAGAAGCTTATCAAATTGCGAACAACAATAGCCTGTCATCTAGCTCCAAAGGTAAGACTTACTACGACCAGAAAGTGAGAGGAGTGGTTCTGAAGCCTGGAGACAGGGTGCTGGTGAGAAACCTGAGTGAACGTGGAGGACCCGGCAAGTTGCGTTCGTATTGGGAGGAGAGAATTTACGTCATCAAAAAACAGGTCTCGGACAACCCCGTGTACATGATCCACCCAGAAGGGAATGACAAGGGCAGACCTAGAACCCTGCACCGAAACTTGCTCCTGCTGGTCAACGACTTGCCAGTGGAATTCTCAACTCCGCCAGCCAAGCCAACCCCAAAACAAAAGCCAGGACCAGAAAATTCTCTTGCTAAAGTGAACTACAGAAGCAACCATACAGAGAATGAAGAGACTTCTGATTCGGATGATGACTCAGGAAGTGAATATTGGCTGAGGGTCCCCACAAGGTGGTCTGAGCCGAGAGCTGCTGCTACCCATGACAGGCCAATGAACAACCAGAAGAGAGAGATGCGAGTGCCGGAGACACAGGTCCCCTCTGAGAGAAGGTGTGTCAAGCTTGATAAGGAGCCTGTGGTCGTCCAGGGTGAGTCAGCAGAAGCCCGAGACATGGGTGAACATCCATCCGAGTGGGCGGAGGCCCTTCAAGGAGGTCAGACACAGAGGGAGATCGAAGTTGTTTCAGAAGTAGGCCCTGTGCTACTGGAAGATGAAGTGGCAATGGAGGATCAGAGGCAGGATGAACCGCAACTGAGGGATGGAGAAAACATGCCATTGGAACCTGGAGGGAATGATCAATTTCACTTACCTCAGTCAGACGCAGAACTTCAGTTCACCCAGCATGAAAGCCATGAGGAACCGAAAACATACTCTCAGCCCAGTTCACCTACCCCCCTTCGACGCACTACTCGCCGGAGACAGCCAGGCCAAAGACTCACCTACTCAACTCTTGGCCACCCGATATATCAATCGTGTCCCACTGTGAATTCTGTAGATACTTACCTTGTACCTTCCCCCCAACCATACGGACTACCATTCCAAGGGCCACCTCTTGTCCCATTTCAGTTTTTCCCTTATCTGTACCCTATATACAGTCATTAGAAAGCTGGCGAACAGGAGAATCACACATTATTAGGCACATGATCTTTGGTAACTTACAGGTTTTGAGAATTATATTGTGACAGAAGAACAGAATGGGTTGTGATTTTCTTGAAAGTTTTGATTAAGTGTCAGGAGCCACTTTTGTTGTCGGGGAGGATGTGGCACCCCCAAAATTGGGGAACCACAAGTTAGAGTGGCTGTATTTAATTTTGAACATGGCAGCTAATTTTGTTAATATTTATTTGTTTTTGAATGAATATTTTGGGCACAGAGTTGCTACTTTTATGTTAACAGTGAGAGGGGGGAACGTTCGTGTTCGGACCAGTTGCACTGGGGAGCGATTAAGGGGAAGCGGTCCCCTCCCGTATCCTCAGATGCAGCCTGGGAAGACACGTGCAAAGACGTTTCTGACTCCTCTCTCTCCAAACTATTTAAACAGGTTAGTAAGCAGTCCTGACATTACCCTGTACGGTGTCCTGACAATACCCCTGATATTTATTTTAAGTTTTCGTGATGCTTTGAAGATTTATATGTTGTTAAATAACTTAAATAAGTCGGATGGTTTTGTCACGCGGCCGCCATTTTGGATCAGGTCCGGCTGCAGTTTCATTATATACAATGGGGAAAATGGCAATGAGGCTTCTGTACACTCGGGTTTTGCTAATGTATGTATTTTTTTATTGCCCAGTATTTGTTCATCACAGTTTGGTTAAAGGTGTATGAAAAGGAAGAGAAGTGTAAAATAAGCACATTTATTTCAGATATTTGAGGCTCTTTGATAGAGACAGACAGATTCAGATTCAGCAGAGGTTGAAACACTATTTAGGGTAATATATCCAGTTTATTCAGTCTACACTGAGCAGAAACAATGATAAATTCATTTTACTTGTTTATTGAGATAAATGATTAGGAAGCATGTATTTACAGACATGATTGGAAAATGAGAAGACATGGGAAAATGTGAATTGTGATTGTCAAGTGATGTGAAATGGAAATTGAAAGGAGATGAATGACAAACCCTAACTGAACTGTCTTAAGAAAATGAAAGTTATGTGCTATGGATTTTTGTTGTTTTGACATGTTCAAGAATAAACTGAGATGCAGCCTGGGAAGACACGTGCAAAGACGTTTCTGACTCCTCTCTCTCCAAACTATTTAAACAGACAGGTCGGCCGGCCGGTCGACATTATTTTTGTTACTGCGGCCACTTCACTGGGACCCGTAACAATAACACACTTGACTGATTTTGAAATTATAGTAGTAGTATCACCGTAACACACACACAAACCTGTTGCTGGCGTTGGTTGAAGCTGTTGTCGTAATGGTCACTATTTCTATAAACTCCTGTTTGCTGATGGAGCATCTCATTCATCTTGAATGAACTCGATGCTCCTGATAGCAACATAAAAACTATCCAACTATAAGTACCGTTAACATGAGACTATATCCACAGTTAGACTTTGTTGGCAAATAAAAATTGTACATTTTATGATGGTGTTGTAGCAAACATCCATTAATTATTGTATATTTATATAAAAAAAAACTATATTAGTCATTGCATTGACCCACATGTCACTGCAGTAATCTGCACATTAAGTCAGTTGGTTACTTTCCATTTCAATTAACTATTAAAATATTTCCACTGCACACAGTTCGGTCGCTGCAGTAACCACAGCACCTCTGTGGCCTCTGCTTCACCTCCAGCTCACATAACCATGTTTCAGACATGTTATTAAAAACTGATTGATGAGGATTCGACTCAGAAATGGTCAACATCAAAGTTAGAAATTTGTAGCGAATGGCTCTTTTTTTCTCGACAGGCACAAAATTGTATTTTTTGGTACAGCTCTTATAGGAGCATCCATTCGGATTAATTAGAAGATAAATCACTTTTTCTTGCACGTTAATAATGCCTTCTTTATTTAATTCTTTAGTGCTGGATAAGCCTTTGTTTCATCTCTCTACTTGATCCGCAGCCCGTATCTGACGAGTTTCGACTTCAGTTCCACCAATTTGGCCGTTTTGTTTTATGAGCAGCCTCCGTGTGTGGAAACACGAAGACATAATATTGTCATTAAGGCTTTTGAGTTAATGGTATTACGTAACTGAGCACATCCCGTAGCCTCCAGTTATGTCATAAAGCTTTGAGTAATTACTTTTCATTTTCGATGGAGCGGCAGTGTAATCCTTGAACATGTTACACCACGGCCTGTCTGGTGTTGACCCTTCAGCCCCGGGTTTCCCTGTACATATTCATTAATCCGAAGAACATTTATTCTTATGAAAGGTTATAAAGATTTGTCGTGTTTCAGAAAGGTACTTCAAATTTAAGGCAAAGTTTAATCAATTCTTTTCTTTACACATGCTATTTATATGTAATAAAAATCTGTGAGGTTGTTAAAATGAATTTCTCACTGGGTTTCCTGTTTCCTGTGTTAGTGTCCTATTATTCATCCACACATCCTTAATGTCACCTTGTACAGGAGCCAATCCCAGCTGACTGTGGTCAGAGGCAGGCAAAGCTGCACCACACTGTACAGCCCCTCTGCTCCGCCGTGCATTTACATACATGGATAAGTATGACTTTTACTTGACAGCCTTAGCAGGAATTGTATGGGAATATTTTCTGCGCCGCTGTCGTGACTGGACAATACCAAAAACTCAAAGCACATAGCTGTTCATGTTCACGGGCACGAGTATCATCATTTTCTCAAATTCTAGAAGTTCTGCATAAGCAGCTCCAGTTCCAACCTACTTTATTCAGTTTAAAAGAAATGTGATGAAATCTAGTGAAAGCTGCCGTACAGAAGTTTTAAAGAGGCACTGGATGGGTTTGAGGTGACCCCCGCACAAGATTTTTGGATGAATTTATGAAAAACTGGCAGTGCAGACGGAACAGAAGAGAGCAGTGCACTTTGACTTCGACGATCGTTGTCCTTCTTACAGATCATGTCTGCTGGTGATTGAGTGATTCATGTGGAACCTTGTGTCACATGAGGTTTCACAATATCTGACCGAGCTGAAATCAGTGCGTTAGGAGGAGCATATCGAAGAAACCTATGAGCTGAAATGTGCCAGGAAGTGGAAGTCGGTTGCCGTCTATCTGGAGTGTTTCCTCGGTTGGGCATCACAGTTGCAGCCAAGATGAAGTCCATAAGATCAGCAAACAAAGCCGCAGAGAAAACGACAGGGTGGCTCGGGATTAGGAGGGCTGATCCGGGGATTGCTGCAGAGACGTGTGTCAGGGCTTGATCAACTGCAGCTGAGTCACCTGGATATAAACGTCTGATATTTTGAGACCAGAAGCCCCGATTGACCCCAGGATGCATCCTGGTGGTGATTCATTAGATTCTGTGTTCTGATTTGGTATATTACAGCTGCGTGTTGTTCAGCGAGGAATCCTTCATTTAAATTATTGGACACAAGAGGGAGAAAACATATCTTTTGGAGGAACAGGAAGGTATTAAAGTGTCTTTTGTTCTTGTAATTTTCTGAGAAATAATCACAGTAAATGAGGGGCGAAGCGGTATTAAGTTTTAGAAGAACTTTAAATAGAAATAATGGAATGGCTGTATAACTTATGCATTTAAGAAGCTATTAAAATATTTATTTTTAGAATGAAATTTTACAATTGGTACCTTGAAACTTCTTACAGCCATCAAATTAATGTGCAGCACTTCATTTGAACACTGAGTTTGTGCCCGGCGTAGAAGTTGGCAGCCTTTCTGTTCGTTGTTTATCATGAAACGCTCAAAGTCAATTAAATGTTCTTCATTGGTTCTGGGTCAGCGGCTTGATAAGTCTTGTTTACTCTCTTCTCAATATACTTGACCTAATGTTTATTTAGTCCTCCCAGGGGGAAAATAAATCAGTTTTGGATGGAGTTGCCAGCATTAGCATCCCCATATCACATGTACAAATGATGCGCTTCCCTTTGATTTCATGCTATCTTAAATTTACCGCTTCCAAGGGCTCAGACTGTGATTCCTTCCATGAAAAACGGGTTATATTTTGGTCACGTACTTCTCCTCAACTTCCTACCCTCCGCCCCTAAAAAAAGAAAAGAAAAAAACTCACTGCTTAACTAATTCCTGGCTTAGAGCGGGTGTCAGACGGGCTTCTGTTGGAAAACTTTTGAAGTGTGGAGTGATATTGAACATCTGGTGTCCTGAAGGAGCTCTTCAGAGATTGGACTGTTAAATGATAACTTGCTGTGTTATTTTGTTATTTTCAACCAGCTGAGGGACAGTGAATCCAAATATCTGCCCCACCGGGCTTCCATTCTGACATTTATATGACTTTCAGTTCATTTTTGTGGGAATTTAGTTAGTTTTGAACGAACGGTGCTGTGAGTGAGGGCAGGACAAGGTGAGGTTAGACAGTTTTGTTTTTTTGTTTTTTTTGATTATCCTCCTCGTGAGGATGAATCGGCATTGAACAAGGCCTCCTGATCGAACTGGACTGGACTCGTGGGTCGTAAGCGAAGCGCACATGACAGAAGCTGTGATCTTGCTCAGGGGCAGGAGCTGCAGGGGCCTGCAGGGAGTTTTTCCTCCACTCAGGTTGCTCATCCTCATTTCAGATTTTTAATTGGCTCCGTCGCAGGGTTGGATTTCGAAATAAGCGACGTGATTTTTAACCGCTATCGTTCATCCTGCCGATAGAAGATCTGAAACACTTCAACTTTTGAAGGCTAAAAATAGAAGCAGACAAGAGCCGTGGGACGTGCCGTCTTGTGCATAATGTATTACTATGAAGCCAAGTGTTGCTGGAATATCTCTTTTATCCTCAATCTTTGAAATCTGGATTCTTCTGCTTTTCAGCTTTAAGTGTTAATGATGTCTCCACGCCAGCATTTACCATTCAATACATTATGTTACCAAATGGAACTGGTGGGATTTTCCTGAATAAAACAAAAGATAATATTTGCAGACATCGGGCACGTTTGGCTGAGTTTAATAGATTTGCCAGTGAAGCGGTATAGCATGAAAAAACATTTGCATAGGATATGAGAGGTTTTTTTTCTTCACTGCAGTGGATAAAGAACAGTCTACTGCTTCAATCGTGAAAATCCAGCAAATAACACGTGTCATGATAGTGGGGCTGAATTGCCTGGGAGTCTTTGCTGCCCACCAGATGTTCTCCAGATGCTCCACATACAGATTTTATGATTGCAAAGTCCTGTCTTTTTGTTTCTTTAAGTTCCTCTAAAACATCTTCAAACCTATATATTCATCTGTATTAGAAATGGATGATTTTGCCATGTACTGATATATCTGAATGATTCATTTTCTTAAAAATCTTCTCCTGTTTGAAGATAATTTGAACAAATAAGACATGATCGAGGCTATATGTAGGTCTCCCTCCACTGACATGTCACAGAGAATAGTCAGTTCTTCAGGAACTGGTGGAATTGCGGCGCTGGTCACAGTAACTTTTAGTCATTGTTGTTTTTGCTGTGCCTTCCCTCAAATTAAGCATGTGTCAGAAATGTGCACGTTGCTGCGTTATAGCAGTGACACATCAGCGGAGCTGGGTGAGCCTGAACAGTTCATTCATCGGCTGAAGCTGCATCTCTTAGATGGAGGAAGATGCTCTATAATCTGGATATTAGCTTTTCCTAAGAGAAGCAGCGCTTATCAGTAAAATTCATATTTATTTAGGACTGCTAATGCGTTTTGGCGTCTGTGGATACGAGTTAATATTGAGGTGGATATTTTTCATGAGTTA
This sequence comes from Salarias fasciatus, assembly GCF_902148845.1. Lineage (NCBI taxonomy): Eukaryota > Metazoa > Chordata > Actinopteri > Blenniiformes > Blenniidae > Salarias > Salarias fasciatus. The sequence goes on from NC_043762.1 coordinate 15,088,624, forward strand.
ACAAATGAACAGGAGGAGTACATAAGTCTATTACTAACAAAATTGCTGTTTTTTTTTTTAAATAATACCTTTTTTTTTTTAAATATATTTATTTTGGATAGCGCTTTTTCAATTTAGTGAAAAACAAACTCACTGCAGCCAGTTTATTTGTGCTTTACTCCAAAAAACAGTGGTGTTACTGTAATCTCAGACGGACTCGTCTCGGACGGGCAGTACCGGCATTTCTTTGACCTCTGTTTTACCAGGTCAACTTTTTCCATCACTGCTTTCACCTCTATTTTTATGACTGCTGAGCTCCTTAACAACTGCAGAGCCGGAAAGCAGGTTGTCCCCATGATGAGAGGTAAACATGGATTACTGCAGCATCTTTCAGGATACACCCAGTGAACTGAATCGTTTCCGCATTTCACTTTTGTTTTCAGATTTCTGTTTAACTAAAACGTAACCTGAACTCGGTGTAAATGTTGGAAGAAAAAAAGAAATGTGACGTAATCGTGAAATTACCCCTCCTTCAGGACGGTGAAATAGTTTCACGGTTCGCATTTTCACCTTAAAATAAACACATTTAACGTTCCTCTTCTTTCCGCTCTCAGCGTTGGAGAGGAAGATGTCAGTTCGGCAGAGCCGAGATGAACTCATCAAGCGGGGAGTGCTGAAGGAGATCTTTGAAAAAGGTGAGGCGATTTAATGCAGTCATGCTCTGATTTAACGGAGCTCCGAACTGCCTGGGATTTAACTAGGAACTCGCAGAGACGTGTGCTAGATTCGAAGGTCTTCAGTTATTCATCTCCTCATTAATCAGTAGTCTCTGATGTGCACTCTTCAAGATTTGGCACGGGGAATCTAAAGATATAATCTTTCATTATAGAAATTTTGTAGAGTTTTAGAAAAGTCTTTGATCTTGATGTGACGTGCCTCCGACACCCCACACTCAGAGCCGGAGAGTGTAACTGCAGCCTGACAGCGGGGTGTCTCCCTGCCGCAGGACATCAAAAACAAAGTTGGGGGGGAGTTGGGAAAGTCTGCTGGCTCTTGCCTGGGTGCAAACAGGGAGCCTGGGAGGAAATGTGCGGACTCCCCTAAATTGCATTGTGTTAAAATTTAAGCTTTTTGGACAATTTTAAATATGAAAGAGAAGTCTTTGATGTGAGCTAAGACAAATCCCATTCTAGCCAATCACAGACTCATAGTTAATATTATATTCCTTTTGTTGATTAAAAACTTATTTTTCTTGGCCTCGTGTGCTCTCTTCACATTATTAGGAACATGCACCCTATTCCTTAGTGAAAAGTCAAAAGTGATCAATTAAACCACTGCACCATTGCACAGCCTTAGAGCAGAACAGTATTTGTTTAATGCATTACATTTAGTGTTGAATTCAGACTGAATGTAGCTATGATTGTGCAAAAAAAGAAAAAGATTTTCCATCTTTTGTTGCTCCATATGCACAACAAAAAGCTGCATATAGTTTTTCTGCATCCACCCGAAGTGACTACAGAGTTTTAAATTAAATTGCATATTGAGAATACTTAGATCAAGGTAAAACAGGTATTTTTCTGAAACATTAAATAAATATTCATGTTTAAAATGAGTGTCAATGCAAAAAAAAAAAAAAAAAACCTGTTTAAATCTTGATTTGGAATCATGGTATTGGTGTATGGAAATTAAACCAATATGCTAATGTGTTAAAATGGAAGCACACAGGAACTTTTTTTTCCAATCTTTCTTGGACCCAGCAGATAAAAGGCAGCACGGCTTCCACAGCAGGAGTGTGAAGGTGTGAATGCTGAGGTTCGCATAAAATTTGCAGGGATTTGAAAAGACTGTTTCTAATTCAAAGTGGACACAGAAGACTTGAAATACAATGCTAACTTTATCAGTCACATTGTGCGTGCTGGTGTCATGTAAATTATTTTTTCCACACTCTTTCGTTCTCCTCTATAAAGCTAGCGTGCCTATTGTGCTCCAGTCAGTAATAAAATAATGATCTGCAGTCTTTCAATACGGCAAATTTGGAAGTACCTGTTTCACAAGTCTTGCAGGGACTGTTCAGAATGGCGTGTTGGAAGTGTGACAATATAAATGCATTGTTTGTCAGCATATTGGAGCGTTGCTGTGATTTGCTCTGTCAGCTCTGTCTTAAAATGTGATCATGCAAAAACCCATTAAATTACACAGAGCTGCAAAAGAATTAAAAAGCAAAAGTTGAGTCAAACTGTTGGTGTGCTGCCGTCGTGTAGTCTGGCTCGTGCTGATAAAAAGCTCTCGGGTTGTTAAACACTCTTAGTGTGAAAACACTCCGACTTTGCTACAAAACTTTGTTTAGAAAGTCGGTTTGGGACGTATCTGGCCTGCGCAGTTGGACGGATCGTCGATGCATGTCACGTCCGTTTTCCTTCTGGGTTTTCCTTGCAGCCACAGTTGAATTCCGATCTTCGATGGACAGCGGCGTCTGCACTCAGGAGCCCCCCGTGAAATCATCCATGGTTCTGCCCACCAAGAAATGCGTCACCTTCCCAAGTGACCATCAGGACACCCCCGCCAAGCCGCCGCTGTACCACAAACAGCCCCCCGCTCTCCCCCCAAAGCCTTTCTCTAGGATCCCAAACCATAGCACAGGTGAGGCACTCTGTCATCCTGGGTGTTTGATTTCCATGCTCCTGCTGCACACTGGATACTGGACTTCTGCTTATCTATTAATTTTCTACCAACATTTCCTTCTCTCTATCTGCGTGATTTAACTTAAGGTCACAAATAGCACAGAAGCAGCATACACACACACAGACCAGGTACTTGTGTAGGGATAACATGCAGACTCCACTCCAATGCACTGAGTTTGGAATTGAAGCAGTGTCTTATAATAAGTTCTTAATATACCAGTGGAACAAGTGGAGACTGAGTCTATTCCAAAAAAAAAAAAAAAAGGAGGGGATTATTTAAAGTACAAGAAGTCCTGGTAAATCTCATTTCTAGCTGCTTGTTCTTAAGAATGTTTGTAGCCAGATTTCTGTGTCATAATCCACCCGCAAGTAGCTTATTTTATGGGAAGTTGGTGATACAGCCTAATCGTGTAGCTGTGATGACCTTTTTCCATTTGAAGCGTATTCACGGTAATTTCAATGAGATTTTCTGGGTGTGACTGAACGTATCCAGAGCATTCCGTGTAAACGCTCAAAATTCCATTGAATATCATTCATCTTTCATCATGTCGACAACTTGAACCCCAGCAAAAGTCATCTGACAGGGTGTTTGTCCACTGCAGTTAAAGTGTAAGATATATGTATTGAAATAAGAGACTTGGTCAGAGTTCCTGTTGTCTCTCTCTCTCTCTCTAGATTCTTGCCAGCCGATGAAGCTGCCCTGCATGCCCGGGGGGAAGCACTCTCCACCTCTTCCTCCCAAGAAGGTGATGATCTGCGTTCCTCCGGGAGGGCTGGACTCCTCCTCGTCCCCGTCCCCGTCCCCCAACCCGCTCGGCGCCCTCTCGCAGAAGTGCGCCCCCCCTCAGGGCATGCCGCCCCACCACGGCGCCACCTTGCTGCCCTCTCAGCTGGCCGGCTTATCCGCCCTCCACCAGAGCCACGGCCACCCGCTGCAGCTCCAGTACGGCAGCTTACACGCTCCCAGCCGGATCATCGAGGAGCTCAATAAAACCCTGGCTCTCTCCATGCAGCGGTTTGAGAGGTTAGTAGCGCGCAGGTCACCAAATCTGATTGTGTGAAGGCGGGCGGGGATTACGGTCTGTCCACTGTCTGTGTCTATACCAAGAATAATATCTTGGTTGGATTTAGACTAAATTTTGTCTGTGTGTTTTTGAAATTACTCGGATTAATATTATGCAACAAAGCAGTGCTTTAATAATGATGATGCTGATTTTTATTATTTTTTTCCCTGTTATTTTATTGGGACTGGACAAATCTTTTCTTTGGACATGAGGATCACAGGAAGTCGCGCTTCTCCTAATCAGTAATTACTGAAAACAGACATGAGAATCATCACAGTGCGCCCTGCTCAATAACTTTTTTTTATTTATTTTTTTTGTGGCAACTGGTCTGTCATTTCCAAATATATTCTGCTGTTATCCAGGTTGTGTGCCGTCAGCTCTGGAACACTGGTATACAGGTCTAAATTGGCACACTGCATCGCAGGGTAGTGTGGCCTAATTTTTAAGTCAATGTGTGTGTGTGTTTGTGTGTGTGGGCGCAGGCAGAGTAGGCGTCCCTCCAGCAGTTGGCCTGACATAACATGACCAGCTGCTCTTTACAAGCACCACAATTCTTCATGTTTGGAGATAAGGGGACATGATAGCGGATTGGACATTATATAACGTCGTACGTTCCCTTTTTTTTTTTTTTTTTCCAACCAAAAGCCATTTGGGCAGAGGATGTGGAAGCAGCGGTCCTGACGTCGCTCACAATTAGTCTGAAAGCTGGAAATGGTTACGTAACAGAGGCTCATCGCAAGACGTCCCGGCGAGGCTGTTATTAATCAATCTATCAGCTGTGTCGCTGGTCAGTGCTCGCTGGTGCCAACTAGTGATGAATCCTGAAATGGAAACAAATCCTCATATTGTTTAGTATGACTATACAATTTCTATAACTGCACAGCACAGTTTGTATCCAGGCGCTTTGTTCTCCAGTTTCCTTTATTCTGCAGTGCCTTTGTAGATGGATTAATACCCACTGAGCTATTATTCAGGTTCAGAGGGTTTGGCAACGCAAATATTTAAATATTGCTTGTTTCATGGGGAATAAAAAAAAAAAACCTTTCATTTGATTTTTTTTCCTTTCATTACGAGATGTGGACACAAATTCTGAATTTCATTAAAAGAATGGGTCAACTGTGCATTTATCTCTTTTTCTGTGCTAACCTAATGTCAAAAGGATTATTACCGAGGTTCATGCGATGCTTATTCTACGCAACTGCTGCTTCTAACCCGAAGACATTTAACCATGGGCAAAATATTGCTCTTAAATTGAGAACATGTGCTTCACTATGGTGAACAGTGTTTGTAATACTTTAATCACCCACAGTTCAGTGAACTGATTAAATGATCAGAAACGGAATCTGAAGGCTGCGAGGCAAACTGAACCATATCGCCTCGTCCAAACTGTCAGATTTTTATTGTCTTTACTTTTGTGAGAAGTGTTTTTGTTTTTTTTTCTTTTCAACCCTTACTTGTGGGGCAGATGATGAAGGCCATTTATTCTTTCTACTCTTATTAGGTTATACTGATGTATATTTGTGTCGGCGTTGCCCTGCAGCTTTCACAGGTTTATTAAAGTCAGTTTGTACACTGAGCAGCTATTTTAACAGCATCAGTCTTGAGCTGAAACTCATCAGCGACTTCATTGTTTGTGATCCTGATGTTTCATTATCACATTGAAGAAGTCAAGCATGCAGTGACAACACTGATAATGTAGCATGTGAATGACTGAAAGCTGGTTCTTCCACATGTCTGTCCAGCTGTTGGAGTTTTGACGTTGATGGCCTCATGCGTCTCTTCCCCAGCTCCGCTCTGCACGGCGGCGGTCAGTGCGTTCCTCTGGACCGGAGAGAAGTGCCGTCCGTGATCATCGACTACGAGGACGACAAGGAGAACATGCCCAACGAGTCCGACTACGAGGATCTGCCCAGCATGTACAAAGACGAGGACGACGACGTGGATGACGAAGAGGACGACGACGAAGACGACGACTCCATATTCACGAGTGAGTGGCTGCAGTCGATTTTTTTTTTTTTTCTGTTTTTTAAAATATTTTAGCACTTCAGTTGCTCTGCACTCCTCCTTGTTTCTCCACTGACTAATTTGAAAACGTTTCGTTGATGAATAATGCGATTCTCAGGCTGCATTAATACATCTTTTAAGCAGCTGTTTCGTCTTAATTATGAATGTTATTCGTATCGTTTGAATTGTAATTTTTAGCGAGCCGGAGAGGAAAACTGTGATTTAAATGACTGTGTTTTGGCAGCGGTGGGGGCATTGTGTATTCAGCTGGTCAGACGGCGTATGTTCACAGATCGGGGGACGTCTCTGCTTGACCCGTTTTAAATTGGTGAACATCACCTGAATGATCTTGGAGCTTCGTTGTAGCGCTGACCTTCAGAGCAGCGCCAAAATTAGGTGCACAGTGTGTGTTTCCAGGATCATGCTGTCACCCAACACTATTGTGTGTGTGTGTGTGTGTGTGTGTGTGTGTGTGTGTGTGTGTGTGTGTGTGTGTGTGTGTGTGTGTGTGTGTGTGTGTGTGTGTGTGTGTGTGTGTGTGTGTGTGTGTGTGTGTGTGTGTGTGTGTGTGTGTGTGTGTGTGTGTGTGTGTGTGTGTGTGTGTGTGTGTGTGTGTGTGTGTGTGTGTGTGTGTGTACGTGCTCGCTTCCTGTTGGCAAAGCAACTGAACTGTGCGGGGAGTTGCTTTATCTTTTTTCCCTCCTTTTTTTGCACTTTGGCGTTTCTAAAGGTTGTACGATGGGAGTAGCTCAGTAGCATGTCATCGCTTCAAGGGTTCATTCAATGACAAGTTATTTTCTGAGACGTGTGCGCACATCAGCTCTGCACTGACGGGGGGACTACTGGCAGCCCGCGGGCCACATGTAACCCTCCCGTCCCAGTTCTGTTGCAGCCCGTGAGCCAATTTCCCAAAGTGGCGATGAAAGGTCACTCGGCCACATTTGAACCAGATGTCGGTTGTAAAAATATCAAATGTGTCCGTTTTGATTTATTTAACCTGATTTACAGACACGCAGTTAGTTCGTATGAATAAATTCGCACCGCTCCGTGGGTGTTCTGTTGAAGTTTCAGCATCTGATCATTGCGAGAGTCAACGAAAAATCATCCTCTACTAAAGATGATCGTCTTAAGTTTGCACCTCAGTCTCTTGAAATATTTTACAGCTTTCGCTGGTGTTGATCCATCCATCCATCCTGGAAACTGATGGTCTATTGAAATAAAATCCACTAACCTTTAAATGTCTTTTTTTGTGTCATTGTAGTGTCGCTGTGACGTGAGCCGAGTTGTCAGCACTATGTGGGTCAATCTAATGACCGACTTCCTCAATTTATAACACTGAAATTACACCGCTTTACCACAGCAAAGTGCTCTATAGAGGGGATCTTTGCATTTCTTGAAAGAAACCGATGCAATCATGAGTCGAAGCATCGTAAAAACAGCTCAACTAACAGAAATCTGCATGTCTGCAGCTCATAAAATCTGGGTCTAATGTTTCAGGCTGGTAGTGAGTCACTCGCACCGCGGCTCCGGTTTACGGTCACTCTCACTTTAAAGTCATCTTTCACGGCGCTGTCAGGTGGAGGGAGTCATTTTGGCATTGATGTTCCTCCTTCAGTTTTAGCAGGTCATTAAAATTGAAAGAATTAAGACAATGTAGCTTCAGCTGAATCCAAACACTTGGATCAGTGAGCTGTGCAATTATCCAGCGTTTGATGATAAAACAAAGGTAACACAATGAGTTTACAGGAAATTCAGCTATAGTACAGTTAGTAAATTCCATCGTTGCCAAAATAGTTTGGGGGGGAAGAATTTTGCATCTTGTAACAAAGAGATGCAGTTCTGCTTTTTATTATTGCTCAACATCTGCAGCGGTTTTGATCTGATGTTTGAATTGTGATTTATTTGGGTTTAGGTACCTTGGCTCAGAAGGTGCTAAGAAAAGACTCTCTGGCTATCAAGCTGAGCAATCGTCCATCCAAAAGAGAGCTGGAAGAGAAAAACATCATTCCAATGCAGACAGACGAAGAGAGGCTGGAGTCTCGGCAGCAGATCGGCACTAAGCTCACCAGGTGAGAGTCGTGCACATGTGCATTTTTTTTTTTTTTTACCTGAATCCATTTCCGATCCATGCGAGACATGTGGGTCACGTCTTTCACTGAACCTGGTTGATGCTGCTGCAGCGGCACTGAGAAGCCGCTCTGGCTTTTCACTCAAACCCTGCATTTTGTCCCGCATTGTGTTGACAGTACTCAAAATCCTGGCGCATAGAAGTGTGACTCAGTCCTGAGCCGATGTCTCTCTCTCTCTCTCTCTCTCTCTCTCTTTTTTTTTTAAATTCTCAAGCACTTTTATATTCTTTCATATCTCCCTTCTTAACATCCGATAAGGATAAACGCTTTATCTCGTTAAAATGAGCCTCTGAAAATGGAGCTGACCTAATTTCAGCAGCGCGTCACCCCTCCCCTCTCTTTTTTCCTTTTCTTCTTCTCTGTCTTTCTCTCTCCGTTCTTCCTCCTGCCTGACTTCCTCCCTCGCTCACTGAATCATCACCACAGTGATGCATGTGCCAAACTATCTCCACCCGACTCCTCCGCACAGCAGCACCACGCAAGCCGCTTCATACCGGCAGTTTTTACACACACACACACACACACACACACACACACACACACACACACACACAGGCTCGCTACGCTGGCGCAGTATGTACAAAAGGAATTTGTGTACATATGTCGAGGTCATGAATGTGAGTTCTAGTAGCCGGGCAGATCAAACATTGCATTTCTTCCCCGCTGGACGGCCTCGCTCTCCGCTCTTCAAATGCGAATTGAGGGGGTCGAATGAAGAAGGATCCACGGCGAGCTGAGAGGGCAGAAGGCCTCCAAACGTCTCGGGGATAATACGGGGAACGCAAATGGGAGATATGAGATGCGGTGGCGGCGAGCGAGCGGTGGAGTATTATCTAGAGAAATTGGCAAGCGGCTCTATTGTTCCCCACTGCGACTGGAACACAGCGCCTGTTCCCAGAAGGCCTGCCGGCTTCAGTTGTCATGCTCCCAAAAAGACAGTGTCCTTCACGCAGTATCGCCTAATCCACATCTCCCAATTTCACCCTGGCTTTCCTGTGAGGGTTGTTTATTTTATTTATTTATTTATTTTTCCCCCAGCAGCACTGTGTCCCGCAGTGCTGTCGTGTCGCTGCTTGTGCCGGGCCAGTCCTAATTGATTATGATAATGCCGTTCCAGGACACGCTGACCCCGACTTAGTTCAGCTGACCTGGTTCCCGGGTGAAGGAAAAGTGTTTCAGCTTTTTGCTCTCGAGCAAGCACACAAACACCGGCGCTATTTTTAATTTGGATTGGCTTCAGAACCCACATACGCTTTAAAATCTTTCAATGCATTTATTTGTGTCCTAAGAGAAAAGACGGGCTCTTTGGGAAATGCAGTTTTCCTTTTCAATGAGCCTCTAGCAATTTCTCATTTAAGTTCCTTGACTACATTTTCTTCCCCTGTGTGTTCAATAAAAAAAATGCAGTAATGCATTGCAAAAGCAGCAATCAAGTTGACTTGAGGCCACATAACAAATGCATGTATTCTATTATCACAATTGTGATTTCACTTGTCTGAAAAGCACAAATTCTTTCTCACCAAATACCGGTACATAACAATTTTTCATATTTGTAGTTGTTCAGGAAAAACCTGTCTCTGAGACCGACTTGACTAGAAATGTGACACACACACACACACACACACACACACACACACACACACACACACACACACACACGTCTCAGCAAATAAGAACCACAAAGATGTGGCCTTTAAAACAAGAATCGGTGATCTGAATTGCTAAAATGTTCCCAGACTCCCTTGAATTAAAATATTGACGACTGCAATAAACATAGTATATTTAGCAGGCCCTGTGTATCTTGTTTTGCGAATGTATTCAAAGAGCTGAATGTTGGGATTGATTTTTGTTTGTTTTGTTTTTGTATTTTGCAGACGCTTACCATGAAACAGGTTTTTTGTAGAGCTTGCTTGGGATTGCACACATATTGATATTTCTTGACTTACTGACATTATTCTGATACGATCAGACTGTGCTGAGAGGAGTGGAGTTCCAGTTTGAGAGTTTTAACTTTTCTGAGCAATGAATGTCAAGCGGGAGAAAAAGACAAAAGATGAGATGAGACGAGCTCGCTTGAGCGCAGACCGAACGCCGCATGCGACAGCCTATTGGGCTTCACGGCTCCAGATGGCTGTCAGATCTAACAAGACAGAGACAATTATTGATCTAGTGCCTACAGATAGCTTGCTTACATCAGGTGCTGACACAACGCTTTAATACAAGTCTCCAGCTCAAAGCGAGTGGATTGACCTTTCACTGATTTCCTTCAGTCATCTCAGCCTTCTTATAAACCGACGAAATTGAAGATAATCTCTGCACGATGCATGAAGAAAAGCTCAGGAATGGGATGTCTTTGTATTTTTTTGTAAGTGTGTGCAAAAGTATTGTGATGAAACCTTTCGGTTGACATTTTAAAGGTGTCATAATCACATTTGCCTAATTCAGCATCAGATGTGAGCTCAGTCCTCAGGAACTTCTGGCTTTTTTTGCTCTCGATGATAACAGACGATATGTTACTGGAGAGATGCTTTGATAAGATACCCAGAATATTGGATAGTTGGGTGGAAGTTACCTCAACATAAATGCAAAGATTATAAAAGGACAGATTAAACAGAAAGTTCTCCTTCTGAACCGTGTTTCCTGTGAGAAAGGAACAGTTGATCAGTTTTAGGGATCGCCCCCGTCAAACTGTCATGGGGTTGAGATAATCTCAAAAAAACAAAACCGTAAACTCATGCTAACCCCAAGCTGGGGTTTTTTTTCCCTCTTTAAATCACTTGTGTAGGGGGCTTAGTGAGAATTTAAAATGAGATGGGCCTATATACAATTGATTTCTCAACGATGCCTTTTATCTAAATCCTGCCGTTGCCGGTTGTGCTGCTTCTTTAAGACAAAATGCCAATAAGATAACCTTGTAAGAAGCTGCTGTCAAGGCAGAGAAGTGAGCGTGGGGCAAAATGTAGGGGAGGAAAAAATAAACTAAGCATCTGTCCCTGAACCGCACTCACCGAGGACTTTATTAGCAGCACTATGATAATATTGCAGAGAGAGGCAGACCTCCCTTTGCTCCGGCAGCGGCCTCCACTCCTTTGATTCAAAGGTTCTGCAGCGTGTTGGAAAAACCTCCTCAGAGGTTCTGCTCGCGTTAACGTCACATTTATCCTGATCATTTGTTAGCTACACGTTCACTTTCTGCTGTTTTTGGCTCATCCCTTGTGAAATTAGACCCAAATACACACACTGGCAGACAGTTTAACATGTTTCCACTTTTTATTTATTGATTTATTTTTTTTAAAGAAAAATCATGACCGACTTGTTTAAATTCAGAAACTTGACATTATCTCTTAAGAGTTTCGAATTTCCTGACATGGCATTAAAGTTAAATCAGAGAAGTGGGTTTTGCCACCAAGGAAAACAAAACACCCAAAAGCTGAATGCATGTTTTGATGTTTCAATAAATAAAGTGTGGTTCAAGGCTTATTTGCTGTATTTCCTAATTAAAACCTGCCCTTCCCACCAGTCTGATTAATAATTTTATAGTGGACTTTGGGATACATCGGCAGTATGCTCTTAAAATTCTAACAGTGTATTTTTGTGTGTGTGTGTGTGTGTGTATGGGGGATTATTCATATTATAACCAAAGAATTATCAATGTTGTATTTTTTTTTCCAGAAAAATGTTATACAGGGCCTGAAAAGAGAACGTTAATAATGTGGATGGGGAATGAGTGTTTCTCTTTCAGTTACTGGGTTGTGTCACATTGTAATTAGCCGTTAGGAGACTGATGGTGCACATGCAATACTTATTTGGGTTTTAAAATGAAACATATCAATTTACCTAAAATGTCTTGTAACCAAATAATCACACCACTAAAGATAGTTTGAGGCACTGACGGAGGTTGCGGTCATGAGATTGATTCATAATTTGAAAATTAATCAAATCATTACATCGAGTTGAATAATTTAAGTCTTCAGATGTCTATTTTTTTTTTCCCCCCAGCTTTTGCTGAAATCACAAACTTTTGATTTTCATTGGAAACATTAATCCCTCTCGTGTGTCTCCCATCAGGCGCTTGAGTCAGAGGCCCACGGCGGAGGAGCTAGAGCAAAGAAACATCCTAAAACGTGAGTATCCTTTCAGATTTTATATTAAAATGATCTCTGAGTGTGAAAGTTGTGAATTGAAGCGTCGCGTCACGTCGCCGCAGTGCACGGCTCCGTGTTTGTAGCAGACTTAATGCGTTGGAGCCCGGTGATTTGGGAGACCTAGTTATGAGAAAGCTTGTGGCGTACAGCTCTCCCTTTATTTCTCCTTGGTCTGTCTTTTCATGTGAGGCGGGCGGCGGGGCTCCCCGAGGAGCCCCGTCCAGGGAGACCAGTGTCTTAGCTCAAACACACGCAGTATCAGAGAGAAGCAGTTCTGCTGCCTGGGACTCTGCGGCGCTCGCATCAAAGACTGATTTACAAGCAGTTCCTGCTTTCCCAGAGGCCCCCTGCTTGATTGGCAGAGTGCAGGAGGTAAAAACAAATGTAGGAATTTGTGAGTGACAAGTCAGGTCATCCCGTCCCTCAAACACAGAATAGGTTTGAACACATCAGACTGTGTTTTCTCTACGGGCTCAGTCTAAGGACAAGAGTGAGGAAAGTTGAGTTTTGTAGATTATCTTTGATGCAACAATGCTTCCTATGCTGTTGAAAAGCCTGTTTATTCGTCTTTAAAAGATGCCATGATGTTAAGGGACAAGCATTTGTTGGTATAACAAAGAAATCAGTCACCAGTTTCTCCGTGTGCTGTGTTTAGACTCCAAAACTGCAATTAGTACCGGAGATGTTGAGTATTTACAAGTGTAGCTTGATTGAAGAAGCTTCTGCAAACACAAAGCAACGTCCCAGAATGATTCTTGTTTACTTGTTTCTCCTTTAAAACTCGCTCCACTGAGCTGGAGGTTTTTATATCCTGTGACTGAGTTTAAATCTAGAAGACATAACGTGAGCAGCATTGCTTTTTCTTGATACAAGTGCTTTTTTTTTTTTTTTTTTAATTTCCTAATTAGTCACTTGATCATAAACATGGACCAGAAAGGTCTGGGGCTGCTTAAAAGAAACAGAGTAATCATTCTCCCCTGATACCCATTCCTAATAGCATTAAACAGCCAATAATGGAAACTATTTGAAGCTTTGAGACTCGTATCCAGTTCAGTGTGGATCTAATGAGCTGTATTATGCTAAATAGTGTTTGCCGTCCTTCCAAAGAAGAAGAATAATAATAAGAAGAAGAATTCAAAGTTGCATGTGTCTGGATTCAAAACACTTAATCCTCTCTTTCTCTGCAGCTCGCAATGAGCAGGAAGAAATGGAGGAGAAGAGGGAGATAAAGCGACGGCTAACGCGAAAGGTGAGTCTGGAGCCTGCACGTGTTCTTGAAGCTCTGGGAGGATGTTTGGTACATCTCAGACCGGCGTCCATCCATCACCAGGTGCATACTCCGTGGTTTTAGTTCTCTGGTTGTCCCTTTGCCCTTCAAGCGTGTTTGCTGCCAAATCCTTTGACCCCACAGAGAGGTGTTGAGCGTGTTCCCACCACGGTCAATTAAAGAATAACACTTTCTGCTCACCCGCAGACAAACCGCTCAAAACAAATCGCTCTGTTCAAGCAGAACCGTGTCCATCACTTCAGCTCGTAATTAATGCAGGTGATTTCTTCTGAGTCCTCTGACAAGCATTGGGTCTTTCTTTCAACATTTATCATCCAGACTGTTTCATCCAAACCTGTGATCTGAAATGAGTAAATGCTCCTGTTTTTAGAAACTCCAGTTGTCCTCAGATTTTGTTTCTTTAATGTTCATTACTCTGTATTCCTTTCACAAGAACACTTTGAGTTCATATCCACGGGCAACAGCTACGATCAAGCCATGCGTATAAATCACTGAAATAATTGAAATGAAGTAACAAAACTTGAAATATAACCTTGGGGGTTAAGAACGTCGAAGAACTTTCAACCTCTCAGAAAACAAAAGGAAAGTTGGAGATTAAACAACTGAGACAGAACTTATCTGGATGGGAAATATCTATTGTGTACTTTTAATAAATCTTGTAAAATCAGTGGAATTTATTCTGTTTTATTTGTTAAAGATGCCGATTTACATCTGAGAGGCCTCGTGTGACGTGTTGATTTGTGACGGTCGATCGTTCCAAACAGATTTAGCGGCCCTCTTTAAGATTGTCGTAATCACTGATTGTTGTTGGTTAATGACACACTTGGAACAGAATCTAAGCTCATGATCAGCCCTCGAGGCCGTGTAGTGTGACACTGAGAGCAGGATGGACTTCCACGTGACGTATCGAAGAGTTAATTCAGCAACATAAGATCACACGATTCTCAACAGTGCATATTTATACTGATCCAGAGTCTAGTTTTCAAACCAGTTAATTACTTTTTAATAAGTTTCTATCATCATTATTATGGGAATGATGTGAATATTGTCAAACTGAATGTGACGGTTTCTCACAAATATTAGAATATGGTTAATTTGATGCACTTATTCAGTTAACACTGTATAACGGAGCGTTTAGGTTTCGAGCTACTTTCTGATAGAAATTATAGAAATAAGATTTCCATGAGGTTGTGTGGAGCCGGTAATGTCCCAGCAGCTATAAATGCTTCACCGAGCTTTCAGCCTCTGTAACTCCTCTTCCCCCCCTTTGTGTTCCAGCTGAGCCAGAGGCCCACGGTGGAGGAGCTGCGACAGGCCAAAATCCTCATCCGATTCAGCGACTATGTGGAGGTGTCCGACGCCCAGGACTACGACAGGCGAGCAGATAAACCCTGGACCCGGCTCACCGCGGCGGACAAGGCCAGTGTTACCTCAGCTAATCTCACCCTTAAATGAAGATAATCTCTTAATATTCTCAAAGTTCCTCTCCCCCCCCCCCCCCCCCCCCCCCCCCCCCCCCCCGTCTGAAAACGTCTTCAAGCGCCGTTAATCCCGCCGCCGCTTTTTTGCGCTTTACGTGATGCATCCGGCGAAGGAGGAGGGCAACGGCAGCGGGATGTGTTCTTTTTTCTCTTATTATGACAAGTTCCACCTCAGCTGTTTGATTCCCCTTTGTGAGTCAGCCCCCCCGGAGCACTCCTGCTGTTTACTGTCCAGCCGTCCGTGTCTCTGACTTTTAATGAGAGAGCTGGATTTTTTTTTTTTTTTGTTGTTGTTTTTTGTTTTTTTTTTGTGCTGAGCAGTTATTCTGCTCCGAGCACTCCAGGTCACACCTGAGGACCGCTCATGTGGAAATCACAGGGATTCAGCGTTTTGATTATGCAACAACCTGCCTTACATAAGAGAGTAATTGGACAAAGCGGTGCCTCAGGACCCCCGTAGCCACGGCGCTGCTGTGCCGACAACCTCCCCTCCACCACCTCCGCCGCCTCGAACTCATCCGGCACAGGTTTTAAATGTTTGCCGACGCGTTCCCTCCCCCCGAGGCGGCGCACGTCCCCTCGAGTCCCGCCGAATAGTGAACGGCATCACCTGGCTCAGTCGCCGTAGCACACGAGGGAGTGTGGACGTCTGCAGCCCACCACTGATCCGCTCTCTGCTCTGAGGCCTTCATCTATCAGCCAGTGTTCCACATATCAATGTACATAAATAGCCTCTTTCTTGGAAAAAAGATTTTTTTTTTTAATTTTTTGGCAAATGTTGAAGCTGCAGTGAGGCCTGTCTGTTCAGTGATCACACCCACAGCGCCTCCTGTTGACCTAACCGATGCACTACAGGCATCACTTCTACCTTTTTTTGGTCTTTTTTTTAATCAGAAAATGTGCCACATTTTCAGTAGTTTAATCAAAACATAACATTGTCACAGGTTCTAAAATTAAATGTATTGTATTTCAAAGTAAATATGATATTTTGGAAGTTTTTTTTGTTTTTTTTTTTCCCCTGTTTGTGTTTTATGTCTGGAAAAAATTAAATGAACATTCCATCATAGTAAAAATACCAGCTGTTTACAAGCAAAAGATTGTGTATTATATTCTGTTAGATACCTAATAAGAAAGCTACTTTGATATGAGGAGAGAATTCAGACAATTTTTTTCATAGCCTAGAGATAAGCATAAATAATGCATAAAGCATACTAAAAAGGAGACGGAGTCTGAGCTTGGAGGATACAGTTTGTGTGAAAAGCTTTCTCTGTCTTTCTCCTCATTTGCCCTCTGCAGGCAGCTATACGGAAGGAACTCAACGATTTCAAGAGCAATGAGATGGAAGTGCACGAGTCCAGTCGCCATTTAACCAGGTAACGCTCCCAGCTTTTATCCTGAGCGTGATCGTGCATGCTGGAATACTCATCAAAATTGCAGAGGTGGTGAAAGTCCTTTTTTTCCATTCACCTTTCATTTAGCAACAATTTTTGACACTGCTTTTTATAATAGTTTATTTTGTTAATACTGTCAATAGAAGAAAAGGTGCAAAATTCTATGCAATACAGAACGATTGTAAACGTATAAGGTTAAATGCCAGACTTTAACAGGTGCTAAAGGTTGCAGACTCTACATAGATGCTACGTTTGGAGTGAATTTGGCGAGCTGTGTTTGATTATTTATCTTAGTCCAGTCTGCTGTTGAAATAACTTGGAATCGTTGTGACACGCAGACCAGAGGAGGGGGGGAACGTCTTCCCCCTCCCCTTCCCTCCGGGCACATCTCACCTCCTATACAATCAAAGACGCTGTCTGTAAGGACTGAGAGCGAGCCGGAGTGATGCAACGCCTCGAAACAATCCTAACAGTCTCTTTATCCTGTCTGTAGGTTTCACAGACCGTAGTAGACCACCACTGTCTGGAGCGGTGCCGGACAGGTGCGCTCCCCCCCACTGAGAACCTTAAGTGCTGGACAGTAAAATGGTGCCCGTTTCTACAATAAGGCCATGTCTTCTGAAATGCCTTTTTCAAGACCCAAACCCCCGAGTCGGTACTTCGCCACCGGACGCAGACGAGCCCCACCGCTCCATCCGATGTAGTAGCACACAGTGACTCCGGCTGATACGCATTGCCCCTCCCACCTCCCCCCTCCCATGGAATATTCCTCTTCAGACGCTCTGCCGGGCTCTCAGGCGGATGCTCGGCTCTGCGGCCACCGAACGGCGGGCGAGTTCTCCTTTTCCGACCGATTAACACCTGCGACGTCTCGCCGAGGGGCGACTGCACCCCGGTTCATCGATCAGCGCCAGTGAACTTGTCTCAGTGGACATGTTTTTATCTCCTCTCTATGATGCTGTCCCTCCAGACTCCTTTAACCCCTTATGAACAACTCTATGCGAGGATGCAGGGTCGATTGCTCTCAGTTCACCACATAAGCAGACGCTCCATCTTTACTGAACCTGCTCAGACTCTGGAAGTGGCGCCGAAAGACACGCGGGCAGAGAAAGGATGCATCCAACTTTAGAATCATGTGCAATATTTTCTTTCCTTCTGCTTCTCTTAGACTATAGCACTCCCTGGAGTTCCCTTTGTGTCATTGCTATGTAGTCCCGACTTCTTTCTTCATTATGTGCAATTCTTACCGTACCGACAATGCTGACATCTAATTGCTAACTGTGAATCGAGAGTTAGGGTAACGTCTTCACTCTCTTACAATGTACATTTTGTTTATATACAAAAGAAGGAAAAAAAAAATCCATTTAAAGAAGAATCATGCTTATCCAGCTTTTATTCTCGTCACAGTCTTATGGATTTAATGTTACAGTCGCAGCTGGAAGTTCAATCGCGGTTCCGGCGTGCACAGTCTGTTTTATATTTCTGTTGGTTTTTAAGAGGCACGTAGGTCATGAACTCTTAATTCTTGTTTACTCATCTCAGTGCTTTGAATTATGTGATTTTTGAAAGTGAATATCAAGCGATGACTCACCACATGATCTTTTCGTTTGTCTGTTTGCAGCAGTACGTTAAATGATGTCTGCTCATAATGTGCATTTGTATTATACACTTTACTTTTATACTTGTCATTCAAGCTTTTGACAAAGCAATATCCGTTGTTTGTAGAGAAAAGGTTAAACTGCAGGTGTACCCCCACCATTGTTTTTTACTGTGCATATACACTATGCCAACACTTCAGGGTTTTAAGTTTTCTTTTATACATGACTTTAGAAAAGATTTTATTCTGGAAAACAGCTCAATTTTCTTGAGTGAGCCACCCAAAAAATACAAAATCTGCCTCTCTGACAGCTTTACCAGCACTTTCAGATGAGCTTTGATTAAACCAACACTCAAATGGATTCATCTTATCCAATCCAGGAGGCGAAAGCTGATTTTATTGTATTCACTAAGTTAGCACTTTTAAAATATTTTTAAGTATCTGGATTCTTTGCACTGTTAAAGAGTTTGGCTTTAGGATGGTCACCGTTTGGAGGTTTGGGTCCAAATGTGTAAATTGCTCTTGGATTTCTGAGCCGTAACCCGTTTGTCTCGTTCTGTTGACAGTCTTGTTACCTCATCCTGCAAAAGTATTTCAACACTCACGAGCTTTATGTGCACAGAGTATTTTTTATTATTTTTACTGTGTTACTTTTGAAGTTGCGATCTTTTTTCTTTTTTTTTTTTTGTCAGATAAAGAAGAAATGTAGTCGAAGTAAAAGGCTGCTGGCTTGTTCCACTGTAAAGCATCTGTCCGCAGAACAACACATGCTCCCCCTTTAGATTGAAGTAGTGGTCTGTGATCGATGACGCAGTGAAAATGAGGATTAAAAACAAAAATTTATTTTGCATGGTATGGCTTGAATGTGAGATAATAGGGGTTTTGATCAGTTATCAGAATCACTAAATGGGTAATTAGTTTGGCACCTTGCCTTTTAATTAAAATGTCACTGGGTTATCGCGTCACAAAGGCTTTGAAATATGAAGTTTTGTTGTTTGGATTCAGCTTCTGTGTGATTGTTTAATTTTTGATCCACAGGTTCTGTACAATAGAGCATTAAAAGGAAAGACTTCAAACAAAAACAAATACAATCCTGTTGCCAGCTCTTCGGTAGCAACCGGAGCCACTGGACTGAGCACGAGGTTTTTGTTTTTTTGGGCTTTTTTTAATTGTTTTTGCTGGAGTCAAGGAACATGAATTCAGCAATAATCAGTTTCCTTTTACATATGGAACGAGCAACTGAACACATCTGAAGTGGACCTTTTATTTATTTTTTTTTTCTTTTGACATACAGAATACCATGTAAAGGATACATCATGCCAATTAAATCCCATTTCTGAATGCATTTGGACTGTATGTGTTGTTATTGTGGAGATTCTCTTTCATATTCAGTCTCACAGTTGTAATTACTTGGCTATTTTTAGTGTAACTGCAATTTGTTTTTCCATTTCCAGTGCTTGGGTTTCTTTCTCAGGTGCAGCCGCTGGCCCATTGCCAAAAGTGAAATTATTTTAATGGTCATTAGCTCAGCATGTTTGATTCCATTGTCAATTCACATACTTCCCAGGGGATTAGACTGGTGATATGCTGTAGTCTGAAACCTGCACCCTGAGATAAAAATAATTCCAGGTCTGGCTTGGACCGGTTCCTCGTGAATACTGGTCATACACGGTGTGAGATTGTGGCTCATTTTTATCATGAAAGCAGAATGCACTGATGGAAAATCAATCGGCCTTTTAGATATTCAGAAGACGACTCTGAAAACATTATGTAATGCTGAAAATGAATGGTTAAATTGGATAAGTGCGCCAGACCCGCTCATATTTGAGACGCATTAATAAAACACTCTTTTGAAATACACATTTTAAAAAGTATTTTTAATCACCAGCAAAAACACTTAGAAAATTAGAAGAAGAAAAAATGATGGCTAGCAAAAAAGTATCCTCCATAAAGATAACTAACTGCCTTTGGACATAATTCTCTGATTCCCTTCCAGACAGAACATTTTTGTGTGTTTTCACCGGACTTGTTTTTTCTTTCGGCAGTAACGAGTGCTGATTTGATGTAATGTTTTTATCCATCTTCATTGCTTTTTTACAGGAACAAATGCTACTTGTACACACACACACACACACACACACACACACACACGCACACACACACACACACACACATACATACATATATATATATATACACACACACACACACACACACACACAATGTATTTACATTTTTGATGATTCTGATCGTTTAGTAGTTCCTTCACATTTATGGACTAACCCTTAGAACACAGTGTAAGCTTTCCAAAAATCTTCAGCATGCCAGTGAACTTCATGGCCTTTTCATTTTGTAGCTTCAATTCATCAGTTTCTACGCATTTAAACATGAAATAATTGCAAAATGTTTTCCTCATCTAGCTTGCTGATAATGGGGATTCTCAATAACACAGCCCCAATGCGGAAATGGAACATCCTGAATAATTTTGAAGTATGTAAAAAAGAAAACTAAAAGCACTTGCGTTAAATATATCCACAAAAGGATGGATGAGTTTCTTCCATAAATGCAGTCACTCCCCTCTTATCTGCCTCACAATGGTTTGGACCATTTCCCCTGCCTGGCGATCAGTGTAAGTGTGTCAGAAAGGAGGTAACGGATCTCCTGTGGGTATACTTTACAAAGACTCTGTGAAACAAGAGGCATGTCAAACAGTGTTTATCTCCAAAGACGCTGATCATTTGCAACCAGACTGGATGTTGTTCGCATTCTTATATCATAGTTAAACAAGAACGATTAATACCACCCGTTCAACTTCAGAGAGGCTTCCAGGCAAACTGCAATGAGCAAATCACCAGATGTGTATTTATAGAGTTGAATACAGTCCTCAGAATACTTCTTTGATTGTAATAGTAATATTACTTGTACAGATATTTAACTAGTGTTATTATTGTCTGGTTGACCTTTAAATAAAGTTGTATCCCTCATAGTGTTTTTAATGCTAACATCTGTCTTAATTGAACTTTTCCTCCCTGTATATTGTCTTTTAAAATCCATCCATCCTCTAAATCCTTTCCAGGGTCAATGGGTTCAGGAGCCAGCCCAAGAAGACCCTGGCCCAGACCAAACACAGAAACCACACACACACACACACACTATGAGGGGCGGCTTGGGGTCACCAATTAGTCTCACATTCGGCCTCATGTCCTCCAATGGGTTAAAGAGGTTGAGAGAGTGAGAGAGAGCAAGCTTTTGGACTGTGGGAGGAAACCAGAGTACATGGAGGAAGCACACACACGCACACGCACGCACGCACACACACAGGGAGACATTGCAAACTAGAGGGAGTAAGTCCAAACCAGTATTTGAACACACAACCGTGCTGGTCCCTCTTTTGAATTAGTTTTTGGAATTACTTTTCCTTTAATAATACCCGTGGTTTGATGATAATGATGATGATGATGATGATGATGATGATGATGATGATGATGATGATGATCACTATCATTGTTATTATCACAGTTTTACCCTTCACATCGCAATATTCGTTCAATTTGCAATCATTTTTAATTCGCACGGGGAGTTGTAATAGTGGATCTACCGCTTGATTTATTATTGTATAATATTACATTATTGTACTTGCTGCGACTTCACTGGCTATTTCATATTTTACAGTTTTCTTCATTTCTTCTTGGGGGATAAATAAAAGTTTTTAGTCACCCTGATGCCGTCGCTTTGGGGAGATGCTGCGCGGCGCGCGCCACTAGATGGCGAAAAGCTCAACCGAATGAGAGCGCGGACTACTGTACGCCGAGCCGCTCTATGGTCTTGTGAAATGGCGTCCTGATGAGATGGTGTCGAAGTTATTTGCCTCGTCACCACTAGTCTCAAACAATTGGAACCGCTGCGAAGTGTGTTTTAGCCGCGCGTCTCCATGCGGGGATGCGGACGCTGCGGTGCGCAACGAGTTGCGCGCTTCAACGCCAGAACACCGTGCGAAGTTTTTTTTTTTTTTTTTTTTTTTTTTTCTCCTCCCCGCACATATTCAACAGTTGACACCCTCGGCTTCCGGACAGTGCGTGGCTTATTGATGAGTTTTGTTTAGTGTTACTGTAAAGCTGGCGGAGGAAGTCGGCGCGCCTTTAAGCAGGGGACGCGCATCAACTGGCTCCGCACCAAACATTTTATAGCAGCTATGTTTACGCCTCTCATCTGTTCGCCGCCTCGCTTGACTGAACCCGGAGAAAGTCCTCCTGGGAAATGTAGTGCCCACACGCGACGGTTACTTAAAGCGGCCTCGGCCGCGCACAATACACCTCCCACAATCCATTGCGTTGTTGTTAGCGGCCCCATCTTGTGTGCTCCTCATGAATATATATCAGCCAGTATTTGCGTAGGAGGTCGGCCGACGTTCATTTCATATTCCAGCGCCGTGTTTCAGTCCAAATGGGACGCACGGTCACGTCTCCGCCCTGCTCGGTCCCCGCGCGCCCAGCCTCTTCCCAGCGACTCGAGCCAGTACAATGTTTTTTTCGGAGGAGACTCCGGGAGGGAAAGGAAGGCGAGAAGTGAATGACTACTAGTGGAATAACTCAGCCACACCGCCCAGTCGGCGGACATCTACCACGGCGGGCACGTATTCCGGCGTTTAAATGTAGAGGCTGTAGGTGGAACCGAGTGCGCACCGTTATTTATTCAGAGAGGGGGACTTCTCGCTGGCACGGATGGAAAGTGTGCAGGCTGCCGCTGAGGATGGCGCGTCGGATGGAGGCGCGACCAAGTTAATGAAGAAGCCCAGCGGACTGTCTGTCGCCCGGGGGACTCCGGCGGATGATGGCGGTGGACGCTCGGCACCCTCCCGCGTAGAGGCGGCGAGGAACGGGAGCAGCCTCTCTCATTCCGCCTCCACGGCGGGCTCCGGTGCGTCAAACCGAGCCGCGGCGGCCGCCAATGGCCGGAGCTCATCCAGCAACTCCAGCTCCCTCCTGTTGAGACGGAGGCGCTTGAAGAGGAACCTCTCCGCCGCAGCTGCGGCCACCTCAGCTGTCACCGCCGCCTGCGGCGCCAAGATGAACTCGGCCCTGTCCTCTGCGTCTCTGCACACCCGGAGTCTGGACAGGAAGACCCTGCTCAAGCACCGGCAGAACATGCAGCTGCAGCCCGCGGACCGGGAGTGGGTGCGAGCGGATCTCCACCGGGGCTCCGTGCACGTCCACGACAGACTGACGCCCTCATATCCCAGGCCGGTCCTTTGCACTATGGACACCACAGCCGGCGAGGTGGCGCTCAGACTGAGTAAACTCTGCAGCAAGTCCAGCTCCGTTATGCGCATTTTTTGTAAAGACAGCTCCAAGACGGACCAAAATGGCAACTGCAATGCGAAGTATGAATATAGTCACAATCCCTGCAAGGTGAAAGAAGAGTCTAGTATAAAGTGTAACCACCTGACTCCCCTGGAATCCGCAGAATTAGGAACCCATCCGAGTGACAGGTTGAGACTGCTGCTCATGGAGGATGCGGATGACAGGCAAAAGCAACAGGACGTTGATGGAAAACTTTTCACCCCGGAATCAGAGTCGCAAGACAACATCACCTGCTCGCTGTCGGACTTGAATTCTAATTCTAACATCGACACCCCTAACGACGACGACTCGGAGCACAGGAACGGCGTGGACAGCTATGGATTAAATTCTGGATCAGATGTGGAGAGCAGCGCGTTCGATGACCTGAGCTCCGGGGCCCGGCTCAGCGAGCACAGGGACTCCCTCAGCGACGACATGATCCTGGGAACTGAGGCGTCCATCCTCAGTCCCTCCTTTGACAGTGCCACAGAGGGCCACGACATGTACGGGAGCTCCTCGGACGAGCTGGAGCTCGACTGTCCTGCGTCAGGCGCCGGCATGGAGGCCCTAGTCCCGCACCACTCCAATGGCATCGCTGCTGTCACTGCCGGCTTCAAGCAGTGTGACATGGGACATTTAAACGACATGGCAAACAATGTGGGGCCAGATAGCATGCACGGATCACACAGTCTGGGCAGCTTGCCACCCAGCAGTAGCGCCGGCTCATTGTCAAGAGCCTGTTCCACAGGTAATACCCCTGACATCCAAGACCCGGACTGTGGCCAAGGTGCTTTAAAATCAGAGCAGACGGCGCACCACAATGGCGATTCCTGTGACTCCAGCCCCACACTGTATGTTCAGCTGCACGGTGAAGCTGTCAGGAGGCTTAGCCCAGATGAGAGGCCTCTGCAGATCCAGAATGACTTTCTCTTTAAGCTTGGATTTAAGGACCCATGGAGAGTTCAAGAAGAAGGGCTTAACACAGAAATTGGATCCTTGTTGCGATTTTATGCAGGTAAATGAAATCACGTGTTCAGATATATTGAAATTGTCTTTAAGTTTCATGTTTCTGCTCATTCTGAGAGTTGTATATTTTATTGTAGGAGTGTGTAGTTCTAACAGGTTATCAACCTATTATTAATGAAGCAGGTGCATTCATGGATTTCTGCTTGAGATAATAACCATGTATGTGTTTTTTAGTGACCAGAATATTTTAAAAAGCAACACAACTTGTGTTCAGTGCAACATAACACCTTTGCTGATAAGGGCAGCAATGTAAGGGGTAATTATTGAAGGTCTGTTAGCTTAGGCTTGGCTTTTAGTGAAGGTTAACCACAGCCAGGTTAACTGTGCGGTGCAGTTAAAGGGCCAGAGTCAGGCTAATGTCCAAAAATCCTTGGGTTTCCATGATCTGCCTTGTGTCAGGGACTTCCCTTGATATACAGTACCTGATCAGTTTGTGTGATTCTTCTGCCCTTGACTGTGTTTTTTGGCTCGGAGCAGCACACGTTGCTTCAGTGGATACGCATGACATTGCCCCAAAGCCATCGCCACAACTTATGGCGCTCCGACATGGGGCCCTTTCCGGCTTTTGCCCCATTATCATCCTAATGAAAAGGCTGAATGCCTTTGTGGTTGGATGGAGAATAGGGGTGGGAGCAGTATGGCTGGGAGGACCATAAACCCTCTCTGTGGACTCAGTGAATTCTGGTCATTGACATGCTACACACTGCCTGTCCTATTGGCATCCAGCACAGCCACTGTCACACTAACTAACTGCCTGCCAAGCTGGGTTAACGTGCTCCTCCAAAGCTCAGGAAGCCCTTTTCTTTGCCGTGCCACTGCCTCCACCACTGCTGCAATGGCCGTTGCTGCTGTGGGAAGTATTAAGCAGGGTGAAGGGGTGCACGGGTAGTGAAAACCTGAGTCTATTGAATGCAGTCGAAAACCATTTGTTGAGTTTTTGGTGTAGGGGGACTTTGTCCTCAGTTATTTCCATCACAGATTGAGCTTCTTTGTTAAAAAATCTTCTTGATTAATGTCTTAATGACTTTAAATGTCAGAAGATTGCGCAGCATTTTTAGCAGTGTTTCACATACCCAGACATGCAAATTAGAATATCTTGTTCAGCCATACTGAAGTGTGTAAACAAGATAAATCGATTGTTTGAAAACAAAGGTGTCCATGTTACTGTGATTTACTCATTAATTGCTGTCAGTCTAATGACTGAATCATTCACTGGGACATCTTTCTTGCTGTCAGGAAGAAAGAGTCAGTTCAGGATTCTCCTCTAGTAAACTGGAGTTTACTGAAAGAGTAACAGTTAAGAGTTG
Organism: Salarias fasciatus; assembly: GCF_902148845.1. Classification (NCBI taxonomy): domain Eukaryota; kingdom Metazoa; phylum Chordata; class Actinopteri; order Blenniiformes; family Blenniidae; genus Salarias; species Salarias fasciatus. The sequence goes on from NC_043762.1 coordinate 15,114,055, forward strand.
AAACCAGAGCTTTCATCAACACTCATGTTAAAGTCACCAGTCAGCTCGTCCACAGGACAGGACCTCCAACAATAGGCCTCTCAGTCGAAGGCTGAAATGGTCACATGTGCTTCATGACCTTTTGTGCTCCTGACAGACTGGTTTTCTTCAGGTATTGCTGGAATGATTTCATCGAGATAGCATCATCTGGCCGTTTGTATAAGCAGGCCCGTCAGGGCTCACAGAGATAGATGTGCGTTTATGGTAAAGTAAATGCATGAGATCTACGTGAGCCCGTGCAGTCAGCTTTTTTTTCTGAACTAGCAGCAGCAGCTGAAGTGTGGGCAAAGGCGGCCCTGATGCCCCCGTGGCGGCAGCGCCTCTGCTTCCCATGTGAGACAGCTTAACCCTGGTCACCTGAGCTTTCCTCCGGCCTCCCCCAACCGCCACAGCGCTGCTCAGCACTCTGAAGTCCACACAAGAGGGCTAATTCTTCTTCAGCCACATATGAAAGGACACAGAAGAGCACTTTGATGCAGATACAGATGTGAGCACTGTAAAGAGGGAGAGATGTGCTGATTCCCTTGTGACATGTCTGGCCTGCTCTTCCCGACACGATGGAGGCATGTGAGGAATGTACGCTGGCTCCTCCAGAATGTCAGGCATGTCTGCCGAGGAGGAAGTGGACTGAGGGGGCGTTGGTGGGGGACGGGCTGTAGGAGGGGACGCTGGGCTGATAACATGTGCCGCGCCGACTTGGAGTGGTTGTTCTGCCCAGAAAGTGGAGATGGGATCAGCCTCAGCTGATTTGCCGGCTGCATATCAGGCACAGCTGCCACAACTGCAGACCTCCGTGGCTCCAAAGGCCTTTTTATCTGCATGCCAGAGCCTGCAGAGTGGCCTTTGATACAGGACGTCCAATATTTGACTGTTTTATTGCTTATTTGTTCTTTAAGGGAAAACCTGTCTTGTGCAAAATGTTACCAGTCGAGCTATAGCAGCAACTATATAATGACTTGTGTTACATAAGATCCACTTTTCTGAAAAATCAGCAGTTTACATGTGCTGGAGAAGTGCTTGACCTTACGTCATCTCAAGTATCGATGTACATACTAGGGGGGAGAAAAGAAAAATCTCCAGTGGCTTAGGGTGGGTGTACTGACATTGCTGGAAATTTGGCAAGAACATGCAAATTCCAAGCGCCTGACTTAATTGCTCATAGGTGTGTGTGTGTGTGTGTGTGTGTGTGTGTGTGTGTGTGTGTGTGTGTGTGTGTGTTTGTGTGTGTATATCACTTTAAAAAGTGAGAACTTGTTTGATGCATAACTTTTTCAGTAGAGACTCCCAACTTGTCGGAGCCCCATGTAGTTTTAATGGTGGCCCAGATATACAGTATCTGAACAGCTGATAATCCTGTGCTGTCTCTTTAATACGGGAGAGCGACGAGGTGCTCGGCGCTCCTCAAGATCAGGCAAGCATGGCAATGATGGGAAGAAGCCTTTAAGTTCAGGAGTTGCCATGGTGCGTCTCGCCAGGCCGCTTTGGACAATGCAGTGACCGGTTTGAATTTGAAGGGGTCAGGTCGTGCTTTGAGTGCACACACTCTGCACTAGCCAGATGAGAGAACTCACTTTGGCCTCCCAGACACACACACACACACACACACACACACACACACACACACACATACAGACGGCTGCCTGGATCAAAGGGCCGCTGTCCTCTTTGGCAGCCTGATGAGTGATCCTTTCAGAGCTGCCCGCACAGGACTCTCTTGTAATGCCGAGCCAGCTTTATTAGAGTTTAAGTACAAGAGAAAAAGAGTATAGAATGAAAAACACGCACATTCTGTTGCGGACAAGTCCAAAATTTCACAGTTCTCAAATGTATTCCCATGCCATGTGGCTTTTAGGAAATTCTTCTACATTTGCGCTTAATCATAATACTCAAATAATAGAAATTGGTTTCTGGTTAGTTCTTTCAAAAGTGGTAAATGTAGTTACTTTATTAGTACCTAGCTCTTGCTGTATACGTGTGCGTGTGTTTTTATTGTTGGAGTGTGTCTCTGACTCATTAACTGAACTGTGTGTCGGTCTGATGACAGATTGATGACACTCGTCACATGAGCCGGTCAGAAGGACACGTTCTGCTATCTGAGCGTCAGCGCTTTGGAAAATAACATATTTATGAAATGATAAGAGGCAACAATAAAAACAGCCTAGATAAACTCCCAGCATGCTGGAGACTGCTCCTATAAAAGAAAGCTAATTCTTATTTATGGTTGTTATTGTATCGCTGGGACTGTAAACAGGAGTTCGGTGAAATAGACAACAGCTGGTGAAAGTACGGTGCACAGGCCCATTGTAGTGTATCAGAGCTTCTGCATTGACACCTCAGCTCAAGAAGTACCGAAGCCCCCCTGTGCTGGGTGGCAGTGCTCCTTTGCCCTGAGGTAATAGTGTTTGTATAGAGTTGAAAGTGAAGGAAACGGCATGCTGAACCCTAACACACACTGGCACAGGGCTTCCCTGGAGGCCGAGGGCCTGGAGTCCTTAACCAATCCAAAGCCGCACGCTAAATTATTTAGATTCATTAGCCTACTCAGCTTTGCAAACACTCTCGCCCGTGCACTTCAGAATACCCACTACTCTTTGTGAGCGCTCTACTCAACCTAATAAAGTTGAAATGTTTGAAGAGCAGTTTCTTGTAAATCTAAAGTGGTGTTGGGTTTCGGTTTGCTTTATGAGCGTGGTTAATGATCACCAGCAGCTCCCGGCCTACAAACTGCGGAGGTATTAATCCATTTCGGCTTCCCGGCACGTTTATAGGTCCAGTTCAGGTGAGACGAAGCCGAGAGCGTGTTTTACTCGCTGCTCCCGAGTTTCGGGTAACTCCCGTGTTGTTTCTCAAAGTCTGCCAGGAAGGTGAACCGGGCAGGAAGAACGGTTCATGCGGAAATGATAATAAGATAATGACTCTCCAGTTACAAAGCGTCAGTGCTGCATCTTCCTGCTTGTGAATGTTAATAGTTCGTACATTTATAGTAAAATAACAGTTTATGATTTTACTAAATGTTGATATCACAATGAGAATTATCTTTTTTTTTTTTTTTTTTTTCAAAATACAATTTTGCAATGCCCTTTTTTATTGAATGGTTTTATTGTTAGGTTTTATTGGCAATCCTTCCCAAAATAATTTGTAATTTTGTTCTTATTACCCCACTGTTGCTGAAGCGCTTATTCACAAAAAAAAAAAAAAAAAAAACTATCTGACAATAAATGACTACCTCATTGCTTTGGGGTCTCTGCTCAGACTCTACATTCATGTCATCGCCCGGTTTAACTCAGCAGCATGTTAAAGGGGCAGATTATTATCTTTTCAGGAACCTGAGCAGAGTGTTCCTGTTTAGCCAGTGGAAGAAAAAAAACTTACCATAGGGGAATTACTAGTCCAGGTCTTACCTGTTCACAACATTTGGAATGATGTTCATAGTCACATGCAGTACACACACACACACACACACACACACACACACACACAGTGAGTCATAGATCGTGACTGAGGTAATTTCCAGACTTTTTATTGTCCAGTTATTGAACTCCTAACCTAAATGTTTGGGTTATGGCCTGCATCTATCCTGTACTTCAACCATCTTCTATCATTTTTATGTATTCACTTTCAGAGTGGTTATCCACCATCCTCTAATGTTGATACAAAGCATGTATAATAAGTACTTTGAATTATTTTAACAACTTTATGCATTCTGGAATTATTTCTATAGCACCTTCAGGACATTAAGTGTCAAAACTATTTCTTTGACATTGTTATATATGTGCATGAATTGAAAAGTTCAGGAGCAAAATGAATGGATTTACCAAAGCATGTGTTCGTTATTTAACAAATTAATTAATATGAGGAGACAGAATAGTAAATGTTTGATTTATTACATGTAATCTAATTAGCTAAAGTAAATCCATGAGGACTAAAGTTGGAAAATGAAGAAAAAAGGCTTTTGTTGTCTGTTGCTTATCTAAAGGAATGAAATTTAATCACTTTATTGGTAGATTTCGTCTCATGTGATGATTATTATTCTAGATGTTAACATTTGAAGAGGACAGTGATATCTCATTTGCTTTTGACGCTATGTGAAATCTCAGATGGGCTGAGATGTGCTATACATTATGGCCGTATGCATAAATGCTATAGCAATAGATGTAAATATTTTAAATGAGAGGCAGCATTAACTTAAAAAATGTTACTAATTTATCAAGTCTTTAATAAATCAGTAGAAATAAATCTCCATTAAATAATGAAAATGCCTAAAGAACTGTAATCCTTTGAGAATTTTTAAAAAAAAGTAGTTTACAGTGTCTGTCATTACATTTTTATTCCAGATTGATTATATGAAGGGATGAAATTAAATCACAAGCAACAACAACAAAAAAAAATCAATAGGATTGTGATTAATGGACGGCAGTTTGATTTCTCCTAATACGATTGTCTTCAATCCATGTCGATGCAAGATGTTAACATTTTAAGGAGACAGCGATAGCTCAATTACACTAAAAGCTTTGTGAAATCTCCGTCGAGGGCTGTGTCTTTCCACTGCTCGCTCCGGCCCTCCCTGAGGAGGCAGTGGCTATAGTGACGTGATGACTTAAAGGACTCTGCAGGGTTTAAAGGCTTAATGAAGCTCCCGGCTTTCTCCAGCAAGGCTCTGTGGCGGCGGAGAAGCGGAGTCTGTGCCACGTCGGTCGCTCCCTCCGTGCAGTCGGCGCGGCCAGATTGCTCCCACACTCACACTTGCGTTTCTATGAAAACACTTTCGAAGGCAGAAGGAGAACAGTCTGCACGATTTTTCGGTCATTGTTTTGGTTTATTTTCGTGCTTTATTTTGTTATGAACGGTCACGGATTACCCGGTGACAGTCATTGTGAGGATCCCTGCTCGTGGCTTGCTTTGAATACGTTTTCCCATTCAAATCAGGCTACACTGCTCACCTGGGATTTGCAGCTCGTAATATTCAAGTGTCACTTTCACTTAAACCTGTCGAGCGCTTCGAAACCGCGGCGGCCCCCCCACGTATGGCGCGGCACCCGGTAGATCTCGCCTCGTCCTTTCTTACATCCACGTCCCTGCCTGACAGCGGATGGTCCCTCTAAATGACCCATTGCTGAGTCATTATGTAATTGTGTAACCAGATTTCACACGTTCCGGAGCTTAAATCCACTACGCATGTGCCGGTGTGCACTGAGGCTTTATTATTTCTTTATGTTCACCGTCAGGGAGCCCTGGAGGAAAAAGGCAAGCCACCGGAGAGCAGTTTTATGTATTTCATGTGTCTTCCCATGTGAAGCACACATGCAGAAACCATCCTGCATGAAATGTGGCCGTAAGGCCCGAGCACCGAGCCGCCTGTTTGTATCTCCGCGGATCCACATGTGTCTGCCGAGGCAGGATGGTGGTGTCAGCTTGTAGCAGCTAAAGCCAGGGGAACTGTTTTCTGTCTAATATAGATTGCCTTCTTGGCTGACATCCTCCCTCCCTCCCCTCCTCTCTTCTCACACCGAATCTTCCTCCCTCTCTCAATTTCTCTCATGATCGATCCTCCTCCCTCTCCTCCTGCTATCTTTTCTCGCATCTCCTCCTCCCTCACACCATCTGACAGTTTCCATTTATCTTCCCATATCTCTATCTTTAGCCAGCTTATTGCCTTCCACTCCAAAAACTACTGGGGACCCTCATAACTGCCTTCAAAAATATTAACAATGTTCAAGCCTGTGTCATTTTTTTTTTTTTTTTTTTTTTTTTTTTGCCGGTCGAGTGCAGCTCAGAAGCATCCTTTGCCGTGTCTGTTTCTGTAAGTGGATGAGCTTTCTTTTGGCTTGTAATCAGTGTTGGTGAAAACATGATAGAAAAAGTGTTTCAGTGACGCCTCTAATTCTGGTAATGAAGCCCTGGTGACGCGGCGTGATGATTTTGTGATTCTTATTGTGTCGAAGACGGTTGTAGAGCGTTTGCCGCTCTTTCTTGCTCTCAAGCTGTTGGCTGCATCGTCAGCGCCACCCGAGGCGGAGCCACATCGTGGAAATTTTCTTCAGCTAGTTACTCACAACTCGTTGATGTAAACACTTGGGCGGTTGCAGAGCTGCTGTCTCTCTCTGGTGGGCCCTAACTTACTGACTGTTTCACTAAATACCAGTTTACCTGATCAGAGATGTCAGGCTGTGAGTGAAGGTTTATTTTAATCAGCGCTCACATTAGCCGTGCTGCTGGGTAATAAGACAGCTATGTGTGCATTATTAAGGTTTTAACTGAACTTGAACCTTGTTTTTTTTTTTTTTTTTTTTAAAGCAACTGTTGTCAAGTTCCAACATGTGAAACACGACTCATGGGTGACCTTAGTCTGGCTCTCCTGTGGAAGTATTGGGGGGGGGGAAAATGTTGGGTCATGCATTTGACATTTTAATTTTGTTGTGGTAAGCAGCTGAATCTTGGCTGAGCAGTGTCATGCTGATTTGCCGCCGCTGCCTGCCAGCTCACACATCCTCGATGGGGAATTGGGAAAGGTTGTTGGGAAGGGCGGCAGTTTCTCCTCCCCTGTGGGGGGGGGAGGGGGCGGGGGGACGTCTGGCGTCTCAGCTGGCTGTCGAGCCGCCCTTGCCAAACGCTCCCCCGAAAAACCTTGCAGGGCCGGGGTGGAGAGGGCTCCCCTTTCGGCGGGGTCAAGGAGCGGGCCGACCGTCCCCGAGCCCGGCTCCAGCCCCTTCTTTGACCGCATGCACGAGGGGGGATTAGAGGCGGACCAGCAGGGGCTCGCTCTCTGCAGCTTTGATCAGCAGCAGCGCGGCCTAATACCAGACAACATCTGCAACTCTCAGCATTAAAGAGGCCCAAAAATTCCGATTAGGGAACACGCGGCCTCATGCCCACCAGTGTACAGGACACAGCCGTGTCAATTCCTGGACGGGAGGTTTTGTTTGTTTGGTTTTTTTTTAAATACCACCAGTACAGTGGTGCTTACAGTGATTTGTTTTACAAAGCCTAAACCTCCAGAGAGGGTATTCTGCTTTGTGTTTGAAATTCCACTTGCATAGCTTTTCATTTTCTTCAACGCTCACCGAGTAATAGCAAAGGGACAAGATCAGTTCAGGTTTGGCACGGCTTCGTATTGAACTCGTGTCTCTGCAGAGACAAAGGAGCACAAAGATGGAGTGTTCTTGCACACAGCTCTGTGAATGGAATTTAGAATAAGCGGACTTTGTTTGTGTCATCTGGACACGGACAGATAAGGTGTGTTTGGGTGGAGCTGAGCTTGTTTCTATGGACTCTGCTCTAATAGAGAAAAAAGGGGCAGAGGTGCTGATATGAACTGACCTCGTTTAAAGTTCATTCCTCTTAAAAAAAAAAAAAAAAAAAAAAAAGAAAAAGCTGAAGTAGAGCAGAGACACTTCCTCATTGGCAGGGTGAGTGTTTGATTAAATGACAGTGAAAACATCTGAGATGAACAAAGGCACGCGTTCTGAAGTAGTGTCCTGTGATTGCCGAGGTATATCGAGAGCACGGTATTCTCAGATTGTTTGTTGATGTTCTTTTCATGCACAGTACATATTGAACAAATACGTCCCTAAACCATCCTGAATGCCACCTATCATGCATCAAACAGATAGAAGGAGTAAAAAAAGATAATTATTAAAGTGGCACAATGTGCAAAATGCAAGCACTGCAGTACTTATCAAGAGCTTTATCTTCTTCTTCTTGATTTTCAGCAAAAGTTTGCATATTGAAAAAGCAGAAATAATAACTGAGAAAGTAACTTAAATAGATACTTATCCTCCTCATTATTGTGCTCACAGTGTCTTATAATATGACAAGTCATTATTTTCAGTATAATCAATGATGTCCTGATAAGTTTTGCCCCCAGATGTAACAGGAAGTGTATGCTGGAAAACAGGCCACCGTCAAAGTGTTGAAAATAAGATTTATAGTGACAGTCTTATATTGGAGTGCGTTAGAGCCGATGCGTCCAATAAAGTGTGGGGTCAGTTTGCATCGCGGCGGTGTGTCTGAGACGCGTCAGGCAGAAAGAACAGCGCCGGTCCAGAGAGACAGCGAGGAGACGGCGCTCCACGTGCAGCTGGTCTGAAATCATTAACGCCGCAATTTGCCCGCCTCTCGCTGTTTCGCCGTACAGTTTGATAATTACCCAGGTCCTGGGAAAAGGGAAAAAAAAAAAAACAAAAAAAAAAACCGCGGCGCTGTCACCTGCTGCTTTACCTGTCACTTTCCCTTCCACGCTGACTCGCTTGTGTCTGCTTGCTTATTCGTCCTCTCACTATTCCACTTGTCGCTGTGGTCCAAGTCTCCCCCTCTTTAGTTCTCTCAGTATCCCTCTCTCGCTCTCTCTGCCCCCCCGCTCTCTGTGCAGCCCCCCTCAACCCCCCCGTCAGTGCCACTGCGTTCACATGGCCCCTGCATGTGACATGAATCCGAGCCAAAACACCCCGGATGCCCGCTTCAGCCCTCCACTGTTCCAGACCTTGTTAAATTTTAAACAAAACAAAAGAAGAGGGGAAAGGAGAGAGGGAGGAGAGAGGAGGAGAAGAAAGCGGGAGAGGAAAGCGAGCACGTGGGGGCCGGGGGAATGTGCAACAACATCACAATCTCATTCATTCATTCAGTCTCTCTGTCCCTCCTGTGCATCATCAGGAGAGCACAGCCCTTTAATTCTCCCTCTCAGCCCCCCTCCTCCGGGCTCTCCTGGTGTGAAAGCCTTCCTCTTGCCTCTTTCTCTCCTTTCGCTCTGCTCTGAACTGGACTGATTGTAGTCCTCACCACAGATCGGGGGGTTTGATTACTTTGTGGCCTGTCCTTCTGTGGGATGGATTAAAGAACAACTGTCTCTGTAGCCGCTGTCTTTGTGGACAACTTCCTTCTTAATTGCCCCGAGTCATGTTTGGAGACGTTCAGATATTTACATGGTTTATGCAGAAATAGCGCTTTTGCTTCATTGGAAACACTGTGAATGTTTAAAATTGTTTTTTTTTTTTTTTTTCCCCTCGTGAACTGAGCACAAAATTAAGAAATCCCGTGTTTGTTAGATTCTTCCTCCGCTGTAAAAAATGCTTTCATGTCAGAAAATAGTGTTTCTCTTTTTAGCGACGCACTATTTGTGTGTAACGTGCCTTCGTGGGATGAGCAGCTGAGAAATGTGCCAGAGCTAAACTGCTTTAATCAGCTATTTGTTCACATCTTCGGCTTTGCTGCTCATCCCGCACATGCATGGTTCTTACTGTTGTGACTGTCTATATAAAAGGGAAATGAGCAGACTTTTTAAAATAAGTTATTTTCCCAATAAGCATTGTTGCAGCAATCAAGTTTTTGCTCTTCTTTTTCCAATCAAAAGAAAGCAGCTACATGGTCGTCTTTAATATGGAGCATCCTGGAACAAGTGGTATTGCCACAGCATCCCAGCGGGTCGCCGCTTAGCTCCGAGACTCATTTCTGGCCTCCGATAATGAACGGCGTTGGAGGTTAAGTACAGACAATAACTGCGCTTTTCTGTGAGTCCGTGGGCTTCCCTCCGGGATCGCTCAGAACTGAGAGTGGTTTGTCTTTCATTGTGGATTAGAGGCTAATCAATCAAGGAATTAAAAAGTTCTGTCATTGTCGCCACACTGCGTTGGTCTGAGGACGTGATGCATAATGCATCCTCATGGTGAGATCCCAGATTTGCGGGCAGACTGAAACCAAACGCGCGCATGAGATGTTTTGTGTTGCGATAAGGTCGACCTGCCTTCACGTTTCTCTTTCTGTTTTTGTGCGGTCAAAACAAGTCGGGTTAGAGTTTTTTTCTGATGTAAAACAGCACTAATGCTTCACTTTCGGATTGTTGTTTGTGAGCAAAACATGTTCAGACAGGAGCCTGGAGCGGGCTGCAGCTTCAAGTTCAGCACAGCATCATATTCATCCCCACACACACATTTTTTCCTCTGACTCCACACAGTACAGTACGCTGCTCTTGCATTCACCCAGTCTCTGGCTCACTCCAGAGCTATTCTAGTGCTGTATCTATGAAAATGTTACTGCCGCCTACTGAAAGCTGCTTTTCCCCCGCTCAGAAATCCTTCTCTTCTCTGACAGGTAGCACATGCTCTGTGCACACGACGCATGAAATCCTGACTGCTCGCCGCAATCATTGCTGCACGGTCTTTTAGAAAAAAAAAAGAAAACACAAAAAAAATTTGTTTACACGGTGGGCTGTGTTAGCATGGTAATAAAGCAAACAGTGAAAGTGCATTGTGGGAGATTTTATGTGATTGCGATCAAGCTGTTTTCTTGCACGCATGTGAAACTAATACCAGCTCAAAGGAAGTTTGGTTTGACTGACGCTCACTGGTCACATTTTTGATCTTCTCTTCAGTCACGTGACCCTGATGCTTATCAAACCCTCAGTCTTTGAGTTATCACAACATTATTATACACACACACACACCCACACACACACACGCAGAGAGGAACCTGACCCAACTCCAGTCTCCGTGTAACCTTGAAACGTGCCTCCTAAAAGTGACTGGTTTTCCTCCGGAGGAGAGGATTTTAGTCCCCACGATGAGAAGAAGGCAGAATTTGGTTAAATGAGCTGTTTGCAGTGCAACACAAGACGAGAAGTGCCATTTCTGTCTCTAAGGATCAATGCTAATGCTCCTGTGATAATGATTTTTACTAAGTGGTTAAAGTTTGGCTTTTTAACATAATGTGGTTCTCTTCTGTGTTTGCTGCCTACATTCCCCATGGTTTTACAAATTAAGAGCATGATCCTTCCAGCTGCATAATGCACATTTCTCCATAAATTAGGACGATTATTTGTGCTATGCACAGAAAAAAAAGAGAAAAAAATAATTCACCAAATGTCACAGAGACTGTGACTCATGCAGTCCACCTGATTATCTTTTTGCAGTTTTGCTCTTTGGTGACCTTTACAGTTTTCCTCCTCCTAATAGGCGTTGGTGCTGGCCCTCGGGCGGGATAGTGGGGCTGTTGTCTCCATTAAAGCTTTCATTTTTTTCGAGACTGACCTCAACAGTAAAATCAGTGGCACGGTGATGTGGAAGGAGATGAGTGTTACTGGAGGGTATTGGTGAAACACAGAGGTTAATTCAGGTCCCAGTTTTTTTGTTTTTTTTTTTCTCTTTCTAATCAAGTAAACTTTGACAAGTGCCGCTGAAACGTAGCTTAAGGTGAAATTGACAGTTTAGTAAGTGTGCAGGTCTGGATGCGAGGATATTATCAAGGCGACTCTCTGAAGCAGCTCCTAATATCGGAGTCAACGGGGTCAAACAAACGGCACGTTTTCATGAGCGACATGCATCTGTCAGTCAGAAACAGCTTCATTTATCTGTCTTCACCTTATCGGCAGACGGAGTATTATTATATCAGAGCTGTGAAAATCCTTTTCAGGCACCCGTATTTGCACTTAAATGATTTCTGCTCCATAATGTCATCCTGTCCGGTTTACTAGAAGGTGATAGCTTGTTTGACAGACAGTCTGGATCCCGACTGTCATTTCTGCAAAAGAAAAGAGCAGAGAACATGATGGGGGAAAAAAAAAGGGGGAAAAAAAGGGGGGGCGGGGGGAGAAAAAGAAATTCAAGCTTGAGGAGGTGAAAGTGGCGAGCTGTGTTTGTGAAACGTCTGCGCTCGGCCTGCATCGTTAATGCGGCGGTACAAACGAAGAGGGAAGCCCGGGGTGACAAACAGGTGGGAGTCCGCTGCGAGCTAATTAATCACTGAAGTAAACACACACGCCGAGGACTGCGCGTGCACGGACCTTCCTCCGCCATCAGCTCTAACCTTTTTACGCCACATCAAGCCGTCACCGGCGAACCAATTAGCATACCCACCTCGCCTCTTTAACCCCGGTATCAGAGGGAGGTGTTGTCAGCCGGCTCCTGATCGCTGCTTCCCCTTCATCCCCGGCTCTCACGTTTCACCCTCCCTTGATGCCCTTCCCCAGGGGGGTTGGGGGGGTTGGCAATGCAGTGTGGGTAAACCTAAACCTCTGTGTCTGGAAGGGTGTTATTGTACTGTGCTTAAGACGACAATGCCTCGCTCCCCCTCGCCTCCCTGCTCCCTTTAAGCCCCCCCCATCCAGTGCGAGGTGCTGCACCTTATCACGGCCCGGTATGGAGCGCTGCAGAGACAGGCTGCTGCTGCATGCAGGCCATTAGCAACCGCTGAGTGACAGAATGCGGAGGCTGAAGTGACACAGCGATGGTGCTGATGAGCAGCCAGTGTCCTGAGCGAAAAGATAATGTGCGTGTCTGAAAAAAACCTCTTACATGATTTGGATGAAACTTAAAAATAGGCTCTGCAGGAGAATCGTCGCCGTCATTTTTCTGACTTGCAAGGAACTGTGATTATTTTATTTTTTTGGGGAAGAAGCAAGTAATTGAAAAAAGAAAAAATATTCAACACAGATTAATTATTACTTGTTTGTATATCCTAAAAAAGAAAAACCCAAATGAACAGTTAAAAGGAAAAATGGAGTAATACTCAATCCTCTCAATTTAGAGAAGGCAATTCCTTTTCTTAAAGTGGTGCTCCACCAAACTTCACATAAACTGTGGGAAGTGTATAAATTCATACCTAATCAGCGCCAACCGCTCTGGCTGTACGACAAACATAAAGCTCCATGATGATATCTGAACAGTTGCTGTCTTTTGCCTGAGACCTCAAAGCTCGCTCAATGTGGACCTGCTGGCTAAATCTACCACTGCATATACAGTACACCAGGAAACATAAGAAGATGATGCAAAATCTTTGTAAAAACCCCATTTCTACTTCTGAAACTCTACCATTTGTTACAGCAAATTTAGCGTATCACATTCAAACCTACTGTATGTATATTTCTGCAAACAGATTATAAAAAAATGTGAATGGAGGATGAAAGTTTTTCGCATGTTCATTCAAAACACACAGACATAGACTGCAAGAGTTGCATGATGGGAAATGTTAAATCCAGTAAATCTGAGTTATTAACTTGTGACTTTGTTTTAAACTATTTCTTGCAGGTTTCCAAACTTCTTTTAACCATGAATCAATGAATAATTAAAATGATGAGCAATATCGTTGTGTAAACTGTGTGTTTGTGTAGAATAGGTGTGATGCACGCCCATATCAAGTGTGCTTCAGATATTCTGTGATCGCACTCAACATTGTTGTCGACATACGTGTAATGGAGCTCGTGTGGATGTGCGCCTCTGTTTGTACCTCGTTTAAAAATAATCCTCCAGGCAGAAACTCTATCACAGGGCTGTCGGAGGCTGTTTGGCGGCGTTGGGGATTTGCTTTAATTGCATCTTCGCTACACACTGCAGCCAGTCTGTGTGTGCACGCATTGCCTGTGTGTGTGTGTGTGTGTGTGTGTGCAGAAGCCTGATTATGTGTTCTCATGTGTTAGCGCGAGAGCTGTAAGACTGAAGGCGAGTTCTGCATCATTCATGAGTGTGTGCCACCCTGTGCCTGGGCTTCAGTGACCCGTAGCTGTCAGCAGCGTATCCTTGAGCACGATGGCGCAGGCTGTGCTGAGGATACGCTGGAGGAACCGCCGGCGTGTGGGGGGGGCTGTGGGCGGGGCCGGGGGGGGGCGTGGGGACGAGGCTGAGGCCGAGGCAGGGCGGAATAATGCACTGAGGTGAGTCTTTTATAACATCTGCTCCTGGGAAGTTTTCCCATTTGCTCCTTCAGTCCTCTGAGGAGGTCAGAGGCTCTCTGGGTTCCACCTGAAACACAATAGAAATCACTGAAAACACTCCGTCTCTGCTCTGAACTGCAATTTAAATCATTAAACTGGGAAAGCTCTTTTTCTAGTTATAGCCTGTTTTTCTTTTATAAGGTTACTTCAACACAAATTTGTCTCTTCCAAGGCTAATAAAAGCTGCTATGTCCCCTTCTCGCTATCTCAACATATTTAACCTTCAGTCAATGAAGATTACACAGCATATACATTTTATTCAGTCCTTGATATATACATCAAAAATGTAAATTGTGTTTCTTCTCTCGAGTGAAACACTATTTTTTTTGTTTCCTGTCTTCTCTCAACATATCAAGCATACGGTTAAACCAGCAAGTCTGTCTCTCTTTCTGCATTTAATCAAATTCTCTACTTTTCCTTCAAGGCTTTTCTTTTTTTGGGATCATCTCATTGAGGGGTTTTAACGTCAGTCCCCTGCAGTGAACAGATCACATCGTAGAATATGATGCTTATTGCAGCTGACAAACGATCCAAACACTGTTTTATTTAAGTGTCACCTTGAGATCGGAGTCCCTCTGCAACGAAATTAAAGCAAAGGAAAGATGTTTCTGAGTGAGTCTTAACTTCAATAAGTCACTTCAGATCAGATACTGGCCCAGTTTACATCAGTGTTTTCTTTTCAGTCCGATTGAAAGTCAGTTGAGTTAGTGTAAAAATGGTAAATCCCAACATGAATTCCACACATAAAGTATTCATATGGTAGCAATATTCTGACTACATGTTTGTTTTTGAAATGCGTTTGTAAACTTGATCTTATTTAGAAACAGAAGGTGATTTTCTGACTTTCTATGAATTAGAATCAATGCGCTTTATCTGTTTGAAATGTCAGGCTTTATCCTCACAAACCCCCTTTGAATAATAAGAACAAATCAGTTCAGCTGCAAAAATGCAAGAAACTATAAAGACTGTTTGAAGTAATTCCCCTTTTTTCAGTGGTTATTGACATACTTCAGAAGAGACGTGCAGACAGAGAGAGAGGTGTCAGGGTTTGAGTGACTTTGGGTGAAATGGTAATTCCAAGCCACAACTGACAGATAAAACCACTCACACTTTACATTTGAGCAGAGTAAAGTGAGGAGAGGAGAGAGGAGTGTGGTTGACAGCTGGAGATACCGAAGCCTGACGTTCTGTGCTCTGGGGATTGGTTAATGGGGGGAGATAAGTCAGGAAAACGAAGAATGTAAGTTGTGCTGAGACCTTCTCTGCCCTGTGAATCATTAAGATGTGCAGTTAAAACCTTTCCAGTCTTAACCTGCGACGTGTGTGACTGAAACAGAGACGCGTTACATAACTGGACAGCAGCGCGGCGCGGCTGCCAGTTCACTATCACACAACAGTAACCGGGTTCACACGTGTGCGGGCTTGCTTTATTTTGTGTGCGAAAGCGCAGCCTCCCGTTCGTTTCTCACGCGTTCAATGACCTGCTCGTAATTCATTATTTCCCAACACGGAGCGGCCGCCGTCTTCCACGCCGGTGAGCAAGTCTCTCATGCATTTTAACTCTACACGGAGCAGAGTTACGTAAAAGCTGGGAGGGTTTTGATGGAGAATACATCTGACCTTTCTTCTGACAAGATATTAGACTCTCTCAGAGAGTGACTGAAGCATCAAAGTCTTTTTCTTTTTTTTTTTCCTCAGCTGATAACTTCAAACAGAAAAAGAAAAAAACCAATGAGCATTAAATTAGCTGCACGCTGGTGTAAGCTCGCTCCACTATCCTTTACAGCCATCTCATCTGAAAGCGAACGGCCTCTTGTCTTCAGCTGAAGAACTGTGGCCTGACAGGACGGGCCATCTGCCTTCTCCTTAAAGGATAATTTCTACTTTTTACGGCATTAATCATCTTATTGGCAGACTTTTTATCTCTCCAGCTTCACCTGTGTCATTATGTTAATTAGGTGGAATAAATGGCGGCTGAGCTCACGCCCCCGCCGCTCGGGCCTCACGTGAGCGGGAAACGATACAGCTTTAATGTGGAGCTGAGTGCAGAGTCGTAATGATGAGAAACCACAGCTGGCAGTGGAAGCCGAAGCTCCTCGAGGTGCTCCAGTTTACACCGAGGTCTGCACTTTTTTATAGTCCTGATCAATTAGTAAAAAGAAATAAAAAGTTCTTGTTTCTTGTTGCAAACGAGTCTCCAGGTCTGACTTTGGACTTAAAATTCGGATTTATCTGATCCATTACTCTTCATTAATCTTTTATATGAATGGAACTTCACCGACACCTTCCTGAAATTAAAATTTCAATCATCAAAGCAAAATATCTCACTTTCTCAACACGACACAATAAAACCTCCTAGTTGTGTTTGTGATGCATGTAGACCGCAGTAACACAATAACTGCTAATATGTGATTAGCTATATGAAATGAATACATAACAAAAACATCCCTCTGTTTGGCAGAGAAAAACTTTAAGGATTATGATATTTAAATGATCCCCAGGTGTCAGACTCCACTGTTTGCTCTGGATGCCAGACTAATCCGACTGGTGATACTAAGCTTTATGTAACATTCGTTGCAACAGCAGATTTACAGGCTGATTCGTGAAGGCGTACGCGTTTAGGTTAAATGCAAACAAAACGTCAAGACATTAAAAGACTTTGAAAATATGTAAAAGTGACTGTTACAATGACATATTTAATAATGTGACTCACATTAATGTCACAGGCTACATGAGCTTTTAGAGTCATTGTAAAAAAGAATAATGAACTCTTCAATATTAATGCGTAGAGGCCCACATTCCGTGTTGAGCCATCTCTGCGGCGATGCTGTGTTTTGTCCTCTCCGTGCCACCCTCACGTTCCCAGCAGCCCGAGATCAGCTCGCAGACGTATCCTCTTCACACTCGGCCTGATGTGACAGCACATGCCTGCAGGCTCTTCCTCCACTCTGTGTATTTATCTATCCATGCAATTTCATCTTTTCTGCTCATCTTCATCCTTATTTTCCTCACCAGGTACACGGTCTTACTTTGGTTTGCTTGACTCTTTCCAGTGCAGCTCGTGTGTTCGCTGCTACACGCCACTCTGAACCCTCATCGCTTTTTTTTTTTTTTGCGTGGATTATTATTTATTTATTATATTCTCATCCACAAACATACTAAATAATTCATTTGGGGGCACTGCACTCTCTCTGCCTTGCAGTCATGTTCAGATTTACACTCATGCATTTAATTAATTTGTAGCATGCACGCGTGCACACAGAGTGTATGTGTCGTTTACATTCACTCACACAGAAAGAAAGAAAAAACAATCCCGAGAGCTGCTGTGTTTCTCTGTGTGTGTGTGTGTGTGTGTGTGTGTGAGCACTGAGCTGGCTGATCAGCGGGCCCGTGTTTTCCAATGTAAGGTTTCATAACACACACTCGTTACGTAACAGCGGCAGGAGTGGAGCCGGGAAGAGAGGGGGGGGGGGTGGGTTAGAGGGGGAGCACGCATCCATGTACGTCAGTATCCAGCCCGTTCACCGGCTGGGAATCACTGGGGAGAATCTTCCCTTTTTTTTCCACACATTCATGCCGGCACCTGCGATCCAGTTCTCCTTGCTGACCGCTGAATCAGAATCTACGTTCGGGGGGATTCGGCTTGAGTAACGTTCCCACCGTATGAAGGATGGCGGTGCTCATTGAAAATGCGGCTATATCTTTTACTTAATGGTACATAAGTCTTTTGTTTAAAAATTCATAGCTGCGGAACATGATTTACGAACCACTTCTGAAGCTGTTGCAGTTCCTTGTTCAGGCCGTCAGCCGTGTGATTTACGGCTGCATACTTACACGGCGTTTGCATCTCGCTCTGCACTTCAGTGTGGATTTGCATCGGGTTCAGACGACCTGATATCAGAAGATATTTAAGTGGGTTGGACGTCTACAATTTTGCATTCAGTTTAGATAAACAGTTAAAAAAAAACACTTTCGCCTCAAGTTTTCCTTGTTGCTGACATGCAAATCCAACACTGCCCCTACAGGTGTGGAGCGGTAATGCAGTGACCTGATAACGAGCGGCACCTTGTCCTTTAATAGCGTAGGGCTGTTTAGTTCCTTCTCCCCAGGGCCAAAGGGTAATAATGGTTTGATGGGGAAGATATTGCAGGCTGTGACCTCATTTGGATTCAGGATGTGTTTCACTGGACTGAAAGAGGATGTTTTGTGTGGTGTCTGCGTGTGTGTGCATGTTTCTGCCTCCTGACCGCGTCCTTCCCGGCGACATGCTGAAGAAGGAAAAAAATAAACCAAGAGCTATCAGATTTTTAGGATCGCCCATCAAACTATTTATCCACTTCTGCTTTCCTTTGAGAGCAAGGCGGCCTCTCATCGCTGACAGAGCAACAGCAACATATTTTCCCGGAGTTCCTCGCCTCTTTGGCCCCGCGTTTTAATGCATGTAGGCGGAATAGATGGCGGGTATCACTTCGACTGTGCTGTTTAAGCTGAAGGATGTTCAGTGTCTGACAGGAGACAGGCACACAAAGCCGAGTGTCGCTCAGCTCTTCCTAGAGGGATTCAAGTACTCCTCAGCACTCTCTTGAGAACAAAAACGCAAGTGCATGCACATGGGCTGCTCGTCACTTCATGCTGAAATATTGGTCCACAGTATTTTAGCATACTCCAGATAATTAAGATTCTATACCACGGCTTTCCCCCTGTTTTGAGAATCACTGGCAAATTTGGCTCGACTCGAATGCATAACAATCCAATCATGTTTGGTTTTATTAATTAGGGATAATGAAAGCAAGCTGCAGCACAGATGATTGAATAAATGCTCATCAAGCTAATCAGCTGCGTGTGGTGCTGTCCTCACAGGCAGAGATCACTGTTGTTTATCATCATTTCATTCCCCTGTACTTAATCATCTGAATGAAAGCAGCAAAACTCAACTTTAAAAAACAACAAAACAAATACATTAGTAGCTTTTTGCTTCCAAGAGTGGTCATTATTTTCACATTTGTTGATGTCATTTTATAATTATTTAGCTTTTCATCTCTTTATCTGCTTGGGTAAAACCCCTGTAGACTCATCTATAAATATAAATGCTGCTTCACTGAATCATCTGACTCATCAGACTGATGAGAACTGGAACCATAGGTCAGAAAAGTACAGAGAGAAGAGAGAGAGAGAGAGCACAGATTACAGGATCGAGAAACACTGTTGCGGTGACCTTAAAAGAGGAGAGAAGCTTAGTGTGGTGAATTATGTGCCTGAACTGAACTAAACCTAAACCAGCCTCGGGATGAAAAAAAAAAAAGTCTAAGTTGTCCTGAACAAGTGAAGAACGCTAATGGCTACTCTACTGTGCAGACCAGTCTTTCCATTCATTTGTCTTTAATAACACACAAGCTGGAGTACGTTGAAAAAGAAAGAAAGGAAAAAAAACTGTTAAAAGACAAGAGATCTCATCACTAACAGTGCCTAGTTTGACTTGACTGCTGCACTTGTTTTTGGCGTTGGCGTTCCTCGCAGTGAAAATGTTTCAGCCTAAATCAGCCTATGCATTCACCCGTGCGTCTTCTATAGCCACGTTATGCAATTCAGGATCACAAAAGAGCTGGAGCCGACCCAAACCGGCGACGTGCAGAAAGCATTATGCCCCATAGAGAGGCCATGACAAAGCGGAGACAAGTGGAGGCATCAATTAACCTAACAGGCATGAGTTATTATTGTGATGAAGAAGGCTGCGCATCTACAGAAATCCCATCGAAGTGCATGAACAACCGTATCACCGCGCCTCTCGGCGAGCTTTTCGTAGCAGCCCATGCAGAACGGAATACTGTCTAATTTGTCCTTGTTTGATATTTTGACTGCTGCACATTTTTGTTTAAATTAACCCTCCTCTCAGTCAAAATATTCCAACTAAAACCAGGTGTTTGTCAGCTATTAATGCAGAGAGCTTGACATAAAGTACGAACATGCAGGTATTAGGAGGCAATTGAAGAGAACATCTCACTTATTTCCCATGCAAATGTGAAGCTCCTCTTCTTATCACTTTTACACAAAGGACAGCTTGACACATTTCACACATCAAAACCTCTTCAGTCCTTGATGGTAAAAAAAAAAACAAAAAAAACAAAACAGCCCCACTTCTGTCTGTACAGACCCAAGTGTGTGAAAACATCTGGGAACTTCTCAAGGGAGGTTGTAGGATTAAAGAGATACTAATTAGGGATCACTCACTGCTGAAGCTGTGAAACTGTGAAGCTTAAACATCCTTGAGACTAAAAATCCCCCTTTTTGCGTATCGTGTTTTTTTCACCGCTTCGCACTCGCACCCCGACGTCTCTGTGAAAGGGTGGGGGATCGGTGAGGCGGAAGGCAAAGGGAAAATGTGGAGCGATCAGGTGAGAGCGGCGAATCGCGGCCCGCCACCCGCGATGGCCTTCGCCACCTCGCAGCGGGACTCGCCAGC